>NW_027040437.1:187500-262294 GCF_034236695.1 Oncorhynchus nerka
AGCTGTCAGTCTGCAAAGAGCTGCCAGTCTGCAGGGAGCTGTCAGTCTGCAAGGAGCTGTCAGTCTGCAAGGAGCTGTCAGTCTGCATGAAGCAGCCTGAGCTGCCAGTCTGCAGAGAGCTGTCAGTCTGCAGGGTGCTGTCAGCCTGCATGGAGCAGTCAGAGCTGTCAGTCTGCATGAAGCAGCCTGAGCTGCCAGTCTGCAGAGAACTGTCAGTCTGCAAGGTGCTGTCAGTCTGCATGAAGCAGCCTGAGATGCCAGTCTGCAGAGAGCTGTCAGTCTGCAGGGTGCTGTCAGCCTGCATGGAGCAGTCAGAGCTGTCAGTCTGCATGAAGCAGCCTGAGCTGCCAGTCTGCAGAGAGCTGTCAGTCTGCAAGGTGCTGTCAGTCTGCATGAAGCAGCCAGAGCTGCCAGTCTGCAAAGAGCTGCCAGTCTGCAGGATGCTGTCAGCCTGCATGGAGCAGTCAGAGCTGTCAGTCTGCATTGAGCAGCTAGATCTGCCAGTCAACCAGATTCTTCCAGATCTGCCAGTCAACCAGTCTCTTCCAGATCTGCCAGTCAACCAGAATCTTCCAGATCTGCCAGTCAACCAGTCTCTTCCAGATCTGCCAGTCAACCAGTCTCTTCCAGATCTGCCAGTCAACCAGTCTCTTCCAGATCTGCCAGTCAACCAGTCTCTTCCAGATCTGCTAGTCAACCAGAATCTTCCAGATCTGCTAGTCAACCAGAATCTTCCAGATCTGCTAGTCAACCTGAATCTTCCAGATCTGCTAGTCAACCTGAATCTTCCAGATCCGCCAGCCAGCCAGGATCTACCGGAGCCTACTACCTGCCTGAGCTTCATCTCAGTACTGGGCTTCCTCTCAGTACTGGGCTTTCTCTCAGTCCCGGGCTTCCTCTCAGTCCCGGGCTTCCCCTCAGTCCTGGGCTTCCCCTCAGTCCCGGGCTTCCCCTCAGTCCCGGGCTTCCCCTCAGTCCCGGGCTTCCCCTCAGTTCCGGGCTGCCCCTTAGTTCCGGGCTGCCCCTCAGTCCTGAGCTGCCCCTCAGTCCCGAGCTGCCTCAGTCCCGAGCTGCCCCTCTGTCCCGAGCTGCCCTTCTGTCCCGAGCTGCCCTTCTGTCCCGAGCTGCCCCTCAGTCCCGAGCTGCCCCTCAGTCCCGAGCTGTCCCTCAGTCCCGAGATGCCCCTCAGTCACGAGCTGCTCCTCAGTTCTGTGGGGTTCTGGGTGAGGACTATTAGGCCATGGTCGGCGGCGAGTGTGGATTATCCCAGGACGCGAAGGGTAGGAACTAGGACATTAAGGAAGAGGGATCCATGTCCCGAGCCGGAGCCGCCACCATGGACAGACGCCCACCCGGACCCTCCCTATGGTTTTGAGGTGCGTCTGGGAGTCCGCACCTTAGGGGGTGGTTCTGTCACGCCTTGGTCAATATGTTTTGTGTTTTCGTTATATATTTTGGTCAGGCCAGGGTGTGACATGGGTTTATGTGTTGTGTTCGTATTGGGGTTTTATAGCATTGGGATTGTGAATGATTAGGGGTGTGTCTAGTTAGGCTTGGCTGCCTGAGGCGGTTCTCAATCAGAGTCAGGTGATTCTCGTTGTCTCGGATTGGGAACCGTATTTAGGTAGCCTGAGTTTCACTTTGTATCTTGTGGGTGATTGTTCCTGTCTTTGTGTTGTATTCACCAGATAGGCTGTAATAAGTTTCACGTTCCGTTTGTTGTTTTCATAGTATTAAGTTATTTCATGTATCGTTCCTTTTTCCTTTATTAAAGATCATGAGTAACCACCACGCTGCATTTCGGTCCGACTCTCTTTCCACAACAGACGAACGCCGTTACATCCCTGGTGTATATATCCCTGGTGTATATATTCCTGTGTTTCCCTGGTGTATATATCCCTGGTGTATATATCCCTGTGTTCCCTGGTGTATATATCCCTGGTGTATATATCCCTGGTGTATATATCCCTTGTGTATTTATTCCTGGTGTATATATCCCTGGTGTATTTATCCCTATGTTTCCCTGGTGTATATATCCCTGGTGTATATATCCCTGGTGTTTTTATCCCTGGTGTATATATCCCTGTGTTTCCCTGGTGTATTTATCCCTGTGTTTCCCTGGTGTATATATCCCTGGTGTATTTATCCCTGTGTTTCCCTGGTGTATATATACCTGTGTTTCCCTGGTGTATATATCCCTGGTGTATATATCCCTGTGTTTCCCTGGTGTATTTATCCCTGTGTTTCCCTGGTGTACATATCCCTAGTGTATATATACCTGTGTTTCCCTGGTGTATATATCCCTGGTGTATATATCCCTGGTGTATATATCCCTGGTGTATATATCCCTGGTGTATATATCCCTGGTGTATATATCCCTGTGTTTCCCTGGTGTATTTATTCCTGGTGTATATATCCCTGGTGTATATATCCCTGGTGTATATATCCCTGTGTTTCCCTGGTGTATATATCCCTGGTGTATTTATCCCTGTGTTTCCCTGGTGTACATATCCCTAGTGTATATATACCTGTGTTTCCCTGGTGTATATATCCCTGGTGTATATATCCCTGGTGTATATATCCCTGTGTTTCCCTGGTGTATATATCCCTGCGTTTCCCTGGTGTATATATCCCTGTGTTTCCCCGGTGTATATATCCCTGGTGTATATATCCCTGGTGTATATATCCCTGTGTTTCCCTGGTGTATATATCCCTGTGTTCCCCTGGTGTATATATCCCTGGTGTATATATCCCTGTGTTTCCCTGGTGTATATATCCCTGGTGTATATATCCCCGTGTTTCCCTGGTGTATATATCCCTGTGTTTCCCTGGTGTATATATCCCTGGTGTATATATCCCTGTGTTTCCCTGGTGTATATATCCCTGGTGTATATATCCCTGTGTTTCCCTGGTGTATATATCCCTGGTGTATATATCCCTGGTGTATATATCCCTGTGTTTCCCTGGTGTATATATCCCTGTGTTTCCCTCGTGTATATATCTGTGGTGTATATATCCCTGTGTTTCCCTGGTGTATATATCCCTGGTGTATATATCCCTGTGTTTCCCTGGTGTATATATCCCTGGTGTATATATCCCTGTCTTTCCCTGGTGTATATATCCCTGCATTTCCCTGGTGTATATATCCCTGGTGTATATATCCCTGTGTTTTCCTGGTGTATATATCCCTGTGTTCCCCTGGTGTATATATCCCTGGTGTATATATCCCTGTGTTTCCCTGGTGTATATATCCCTGGTGTATATATCCCCATGTTTCCCTGGTGTATATATCCCTGTGTTTCCCTGGTGTATATATCCCTTTGTTTCCCTGGTGTATATATCCCTGGTGTATATATCCCTGTGTTTCCCTGGTGTATATATCCCTGGTGTATATATCCCTGTGTTTCCCTGGTGTATATATCCCTGTGTTTCCCTCGTGTATATATCCCTGGTGTATATATACCTGTGTTTCCCTGGTGTATATATCCCTGGTGTATATATCCCTGGTGTATATATCCCTGGTGTATATATCCCTGTGTTTCCCTGGTGTATTTATTCCTGGTGTATATATCCCTGGTGTATATATCCCTGGTGTATATATCCCTGTGTTTCCCTGGTGTATATATCCCTGGTGTATTTATCCCTGTGTTTCCCTGGTGTACATATCCCTAGTGTATATATACCTGTGTTTCCCTGGTGTATATATCACTGGTGTATATATCCCTGGTGTATATATTCCTGTGTTTCCCTGGTGTATATATCCCTGCGTTTCCCTGGTGTATATATCCCTGTGTTTCCCCGGTGTATATATCCCTGGTGTATATATCCCTGGTGTATATATCCCTGTGTTTTCCTGGTGTATATATCCCTGTGTTCCCCTGGTGTATATATCCCTGGTGTGTATATCCCTGTGTTTCCCTGGTGTATATATCCCTGGTGTATATATCCCCGTGTTTCCCTGGTGTATATATCCCTGTGTTTCCCTGGTGTATATATCCCTTTGTTTCCCTGGTGTATATATCCCTGGTGTATATATCCCTGTGTTTCCCTGGTGTATATATCCCTGGTGTATATATCCCTGTGTTTCCCTGGTGTATATATCCCTGTGTTTCCCTTGTGTATATATCCCTGGTGTATATATCCCTGTGTTTCCCTGGTGTATATATCCCTGGTGAATATATCCCTGTGTTTCCCTGGTGTATATATCCCTGGTGTATATATCCCTGTGTTTCCTGGTGTATTTATCCCTGGTGTATATATCCCTGTGTTTCCTGGTGTATATATCCCTGTGTTTCCCTGGTGTATATATCCATGTGTTCCCCTGGTGTATATATCCCTGTGTTCCCTGATGTATTTATCCCTGGTGTATATATCCCTGTGTTTCCTGGTGTATATATCCCTGTGTTTCCCTGGTGTATTTATCCCTTTGTTTCCCTGGTGTATATATCCCTGTGTTTCCCTGGTGTATATATCCCTGTGTTTCCCTGGTGTATTTATCCCTGTGTTTCCCTGGTGTATTTGTCCCTGTGTTTCCCTGGTGTATTTATCCCTGTGTTTCCCTGGTGTATATATCAGTGTGTTTCCCTGGTATATTTATCCCTGTGTTTCCCTGGTGTATATATCCCTGTGTTTCCCTGGTGTATTTATACCTGTGTTTCCCTGGTGTATATATCCCTCTGTTTCCCTGGTGTATTTATCCCTGTGTTTCCTGTTTCTCTGTACCAGTTTGTCTTGTATGTTTATCAAGTCAACCAGCGTTTTTCTCTACTCCTGCTTCTATTTGTTCCTCCCGGTTTTCTGGACTCTGTACCCGCCTGCCTGACCATTCTGCCTGTCCTGACCTCTAGCCTGCCTGACCTCTAGTCTGCCTGACCATTCTGCCTGTCCTGACCTCTAGCCTGCCTGACCTCTAGTCTGCCTGACCATTCTGCCTGTCCTTACCTCTAGCCTGCCTGACCTCTAGTCTGCCTGACCATTCTGCCTGTCCTGACCTCTAGCCTGCCTGACCATTCTGCCCCTCCTGACCTCTAGCCTGCCTGACCATTCTACCTGTCCTGACCTCTAGCCTGCCTGACCATTCTGCCTGTCCTGACCTCTAGCCTGCCTGACCTCTAGTCTGCCTGACCATTCTGCCTGTCCTGAACTCTAGCCTGCCTGATCTCTAGCCTGCCTGACCATTCTACCTGTCCTGACCTCTAGCCTGCCTGACCATTCTGCCTGTCCTGACCTCTAGCCTGCCTGACCTCTAGTCTGCCTGACCATTCTGCCTGTCCTGACCTCTAGCTTGCCTGACCATTCTGCCTGTCCTGACCTCTAGCCTGCCTGACCATTCTGCCTGTCCTGACCTCTAGCCTGCCTGACCATTCTGCCTGTCCTGACATCTAGTCTGCCTTACCATTCTGCCTGTCCTGACCTCTAGCCTGCCTGACCATTCTGCCTGTCCTGACCTCTCTTCTGCCTGACCATTCTGCCTGTCCTGACCTCTTCTGCCTGACCATTCTGCCTGTCCTGACCTCGTTTGTCTGTCCTGACCTCCAGCCTGCCTCACCATTCTGCCTGTCCTGACCTCTAGCCTGTCCTGACCATTCTGCCTGTCCTGGCCTCTAGCCTGCCTGACCATTCTGCCTGTCCTGACCTCTAGTCTGCCTGACCATTCTGCCTGTCCTGACCTCTAGCCTGCCTGACCATTCTGCCTGTCCTGGCCTCTAGCCTGCCTGACCAGTCTGCCTGTCCTGACCTCTAGTCTGTCTGACCAGTCTGCCTGTCCTGACCTCTAGCCTGCCTGACCATTCTGCCTGTCCTGACCTCTTCTGCCTGTCCTGACCTCTAGCATGTCCTGTCCAGTCTGCCTGTCCTGACCTTTAGCCTGCCTGACCAGCCTGCCTGTCCTGACCTCTTCTGCCTGTCCTGACCTCTAGTCTGCATGACCAGTCTGTCTGTCCTGACCTCTAGTCTGTCCTGACCTCTAGTCTGCCTGACAAGTCTGCCTGTCCTGTCCAGTCTACCTGTCCTGACCAGTCTGCCTGTCCTGACCTCTAGCCTGCCTGACCATTCTGCCTGTCCTGACCTCTAGCCTGCCTGACCATTCTGCCTGTCCTGACCTCTAGCCTGCCTGACCATTCTGCCTGTCCTGACCTCTAGCCTGCCTGACCATTCTGCCTGTCCTGACCTCTAGCCTGCCTGACCATTCTGCCTGTCCTGACCTCTAGCCTGCCTGACCATTCTGCCTGTCCTGACCTCTTCTGCCTGTCCTGACCTCTAGCCTGCCTGACCATTCTGCCTGTCCTGGCCTCTAGCCTGCCTGACCATTCTGCCTGTCCTGACCTCTCGTCTGCCTGACCATTCTGCCTGTCCTGACATCTAGTCTGCCTTACCATTCTGCCTGTCCTGACCTCTAGCCTGCCTGACCATTCTGCCTGTCCTGACCTCTCTTCTGCCTGACCATTCTGCCTGTCCTGACCTCTTCTGCCTGACCATTCTGCCTGTCCTGACCTCGTCTGCCTGTCCTGACCTCCAGCCTGCCTGACCATTCTGCCTGTCCTGGCCTCTAGCCTGCCTGACCAGTCTGCCTGTCCTGACCTCTAGCCTTAGTGACCATTCTGCCTGTCCTGACCTCTAGTCTGCCTGACCATTCTGCCTGTCCTGACCTCTAGCCTGCCTGACCATTCTGCCTGTCCTGGCCTCTAGCCTGCCTGACCAGTCTGCCTGTCCTGACTTCTAGTCTGTCTGACCAGTCTGCCTGTCCTGACCTCTAGCCTGCCTGACCATTCTGCCTGTCCTGACCTCTTCTGCCTGTCCTGACCTCTAGCATGTTCTGACCAGTCTGCCTGTCCTGACCAGTCTGCCTGAACTGACCTCTAGTCTGCCTGACCAGTCTGTCTGTCCTGACCTCTAGTCTGTCCTGACCTCTAGTCTGCCTGACCAGTCTACCTGTCCTGACCAGTCTGCCTGTCCTGACCTCTGGTCTGCCTGACCAGTCTGCCTGTCCTGTCCAGTTTACCTGTCCTGACCTCTAGTCTGTCTGACCAGTCTGCCTGTCCTGTCCAGTCTGCCTGTCCTGACCTCTAGTCTGCCTGACCAGTCTGCCTGTCCTGTCCAGTCTGTCTGTCCTGACCTCTAGTCTGTCTGCCACTCTGTGCCTCCTGGACTCTGATCTTGTTATGACCTTTGGCCTGTCCACGACCATTCTCTTGCCTCCCCCTTTTAGTATATTAATAAATATCAAAGACTCTAACCATCTGCCTCCCCAGCCATCTGGGTCTCGCCTTGTGCCTTAAACCACACTGCTATTCTTTTAGTATATTAATAAATATCAAAGACTCTAACCATCTGCCTCCCGTGCCATCTTCTACAGGAATACTGACCTCAGAGTCTCCAGTTTACAGAGGAGATTCCCCAGTCCAGCAGACAGCAGCTTCACTCCTGAATCCTTCAGGTCATTGTTACTCAGGTCCAGCTCTCTCAGGTGTGAGGGGTTTGACCTCAGAGCTGAGACCAGAGAAGCACAGCCTTCCTCTGTGACTAGACAGCCTGACAGCCTGCAAAGAGTCAAATCATATTAAAATCACACTGCTATTCTTTGGTGGTGAAAATAGTGGCAGTATATTTTTTCAACATATTCAGATATATCAGTGTCCAGAAACCTTCCATATCTATTCATAATTAATGTATCATCATTATAAATGACAAATGATCAAAGTATTGCCTGACCTTAGTTCACTTTGTTTTCTTTAGTATTTTAGTTAGGTCAGGGTGTGACGAGGGCTTGTTTAGTTTTTGTACATCTATGGGGTTTGTCTAGTCTAGGTGTTTATATGTCTATGGGGTTTGTCTAGTCTAGGTGTTTATATGTCTATGGGGTTTGTCTAGTCTATGTGTTTATATGTCTATGGGGTTTGTCTAGTCTAGGTGTTTATATGTCTATGGGGTTTGTCTAGTCTAGGTGTTTATATGTCTATGGGGTTTGTCTAGTCTATGTGTTTATATGTCTATGGGGTTTGTCTAGTCTAGGTGTTTATATGTCTATGGGGTTTGTCTAGTCTAGGTGTTTATATGTCTATGGGGTTTGTCTAGTCTAGGTGTTTATATGTCTATGGTTGCCTGGATTGGTTCTCAATCAGAGGCAGCTGTTTATCGTTGTATACATATTTCTTGGTTTGTTTGTGGGTTGTTATTCTATGTTTAGTTGCCTGTTCTGCCATATCATTTGTGATAGAAACATTCTTAGGTTGTGAAAATCGTGGCAGTATATGTTTTTTAAATAGTCAGATATAAAAAATATTCAGATATATCAGTGTCCTGAAACCTTCCATATCTATTCATACATGAATGTTTCATTATTAGAATTAACAAATGATCAAAGTATTGCCTGCAGATAGAAACATGTATAGTACAAATATTATAGTAGACTGACCAGACCAGTTTAAAAAGCAGTATCAGTCAGAAGACAGACAGTGAGGTATCAGATTTAGATTGTATTGAGTAAACAGTCCACACCATATCTATTTAGACAGTGAGGTATCAGATATAGATTGTATTGAGTAAACAGTCCACACCATATCTATTTAGACAGTGAGGTATCAGATTTAGATTGTATTGAGTATACAGTCCACACCATATCTATTTAGACAGTGAGGTATCAGATGTAGATTGTATTGAGTATACAGTCCACACCATATCTATTTAGACAGTGAGGTATCAGATTTAGATTGTATTGAGTATACAGTCCACACCATATCTATTTAGACAGTGAGGTATCAGATTTAGATTGTATTGAGTATACAGTCCACACCATATCTATTTAGACAGTGAGGTATCAGATTTAGATTGTATTGAGTATACAGTCCACACCATATCTATTTAGACAGTGAGGTATCAGATTTAGATTGTATTGAGTATACAGTCCACACCATATCTATTTAGACAGTGAGGTATCAGATTTAGATTGTATTGAGTATACAGTCCACACCATATCTATTTAGACAGTGAGGAATCAGATTTAGATTGTATTGAGTATTACAGTCCACACCATATCTATTTAGACAGTGAAGCTAACATTTTAAATGTGGCTCTATACTCCAGCATTTTGGATTTCAGATCAAATGTTTCATATGAGGTGACAGTATATAATGTCACCTTTTATTTGAGGGTAATTTAATACATATCTGTTTCAACGTTTAGAAAAATTAGAGCATTTTATGTATCTAGTCCCCCCATTTGAAGAAGTCATAAGTATTCTGACACTTAAAGTGTATTAAATTAGTCAAAAGTATATCTGGTCCCATATTCCTCGAACACAATGAGACATCAAGCCTGTGACGCCTTGACTGAGAAAGATCATGAATGAATCATGAATAATAATGACTGAGAAAGTTACAGAGGCTACAACAAAACATACTGACCTCTCACCATTACCAATAACAGAGACTACAACAAAACATGCTAACCTCTCAGCATTACCAATAACAGAGGCTACAACAAAACATGCTAACCTCTCAGCATTACCAATAACAGAGGCTACAACAAAACATGCTAACCTCTCACCATTACCAATAACAGAGGCTACTACAAAACATGCTAACCTCTCACCATTACCAATAACAGAGGATACAACAAAACATGCTAACCTCTCATCATTACCAATAACAGAGGCTACAACAAAACATGCTAACCTCTCATCATTACCAATAACAGAGACTACAACAAAACATACTAACCTCTCACCATTACCAATAACAGAGGCTACAACAAAACATGCTAACCTCTCACCATTACCAATAACAGAGGCTACAACAAAACATGCTAACCTCTCATCATTACCAATAACAGAGACTACAACAAAACATACTAACCTCTCACCATTACCAATAACAGAGGCTACAACAAAACATGCTAACCTCTCACCATTACCAATAACAGAGGCTACAACAAAACATGCTAACCTCTCACCATTACCAATAACAGAGGCTACTACAAAACATGCTAACCTCTCACCATTACCAATAACAGAGGATACAACAAAACATGCTAACCTCTCAGCATTACCAATAACAGAGGCTACAACAAAACATGCTAACCTCTCATCATTACCAATAACAGAGACTACAACAAAACATACTAACCTCTCACCATTACCAATAACAGAGGCTACAACAAAACATGCTAACCTCTCACCATTACCAATAACAGAGGCTACAACAAAACATGCTAACCTCTCACCATTACCAATAACAGAGGCTACAACAAAACATGCTAACCTCTCACCATTACCAATAACAGAGGTTACAACAAAACATGCTAACCTCTCACCATTACCAATAACAGAGGCTACAACAAAACATGCTAACCTCTCACCATTACCAATAACAGAGGCTACAACAAAACATGCTAACCTCTCACCATTACCAAGAACAGAGGCTACAACAAAACATGCTAACCTCTCACCTTTAACCTAAAAATAAAAGGTGACTTTCTTTACTGTGACCTAATATGAAACAATATATCTCAAATCCAAAACGCTGGAGCAGAGCACCAAATTTAAAACTGTAAGCTTCACTGTCCAAACACATATGGTGTGGAATATGTGTGTCTGGTAAACACATGTGGATCTGGTGAACAGTTATCACTTGATGACCAACTACAGGAATACTGACCTCAGAGTCTCCAGTTTACAGTGGGGATTCCCCAGTCCAGCAGAGAGCAGCTTCACTCCTGAATCCTTCAGGTCATTGTTACTCAGGTCCAGCTCTCTCAGGTGTGAGGGGTTTGACCTCAGCGCTGAGACCAGAGAAGCACAGCCTTCCTCTGTGACTCCACAGCCTGACAGCCTGACAAAGAGATCATCATGACTTCACAAACACACTGATAATTTAACACCAGTAGTGTAGAAGGACAATGGCAGATGCATTTGGTTTATTCTCCCAAACAACATATAGATTCAACTTCCGTTTCCTAGAATTGTATGGTCATATTGTTATACTAATGTGAAAATCAATTAATTTATTCAATATGTTTTTCAATATAATATTATACACATATTATAATACATATTTTTCTCTAAACTGAATATTTCTTCCTGATGATTAGTTCTTAAATGTAATTATATTTACTCACAGAGCAGCTCTGGAGGCTTTGACCACTGGCAGCAGCCTCAGAAGACCTTCCTCTGATCTGGAGTATTTCTTCAGGTCAAACACATCCAGATCCTTTTCTGAAGTCAGCAACACAAAGACCAGAGCTGACCACTGTGCAGGTGACAGGTTGGGTTTTGAGAGACTTCCTGATCTCAGGAAGCTTTGGATCTCCTCCACTAGAGAATGGTCATTCAGTTCATTCAGACAGTGGAACAAATTGATGCTCCTCTCTGGAGAGGGATTCTCCCTGATCTTCTCCTTGATGTACTTGACTATTTCTTCATGGCTCTGTGAGCTGCTTCTTGTCTTTGTCAGTAGACCTTGTAAGTGCTTCTGATTGGACTCCAGTGAGAGGCCCAGAAGGAAGCGGAGGAAAAGGTCTAGGTTTCCCGTCTGACTTTGTAAGGCTTTATCCACAGCACTCTTGTAGACAGTAACTACAGACTTGTCTTTTGTTTGCAGTTTGTCCATTAGATTCTCATTGTTGTTGATGAATGAGAGGAACACATATACAGCAGCCAGAAACTCCTGAATGCTCAGATGAACAAAGCAGTACACCTTGTCCTGGTACAGCCCACGTTCCTCTTTAAAGAGCTGTGTGCACAATCCTGAGTACACTGAGGCTTCATTGACATCAATGCCAGCCTCTTTCAGGTCTTCTTCATAGAAAATCAGATTGCCATTCACAAGCTGTTGAAAAGCCAGTTTTCCCAGTGACAGAATGCTCTCTTTATTCCAGTGTGGACCTGTCTCTTCTTTCCCAAGATACTTTTCATTCTTCTGTTTGGTATGAAACTCCACAAGGTGTGTGTACATCTCAGTCAGAGTCTTGGGCATCTCTTCTCTCTTATGTTTCAGCATGTGTTCAAAGACTGTTGCAGAAATCCAACAGAAGACTGGAATGTGGCACATGATGTGGAGGCTCCTTGATGTCTTTATGTGTGAGATGATTCTGCTGGCCAGGTCCTCATCACTGAATCTCTTCCTGAAGTACTCCTCCTTCTGTGGGTCATTGAACCCTCGTACCTCTGTCACCTGGTCAACACACCCTGAAGGGATCTTATTGGCTGCTGCAGGTCGGGTAGTTATCCAGAGGAGAGCAGAGGGAAGCAGATTTCCCTTGATGAGATTTGTCAGCAGAACATCCACTGAGGTTGACTCTGTGACGTCCCAACAGATCTTGTTCTTCTGGAAGTCTAGGGGCAGTCGGCACTCATCCAGACCATCAAAGATGAACAGAACTTTGTACTTGTTGTAGATGGAGATTCCTGATTGTTTGGTTTCCATTGAGAAGTGATTGAGAAGTTCAATGAAAGTGTGTTTGTCCTCTTTCATCAAATTCAGCTCCCGAAAAGGGAATGAAAATACAAATTGGACATCCTGATTTGCTTTTCCTTCAGCCCAGTCCAGAATGAACTTCTGCACAGAGACTGTTTTTCCAATGCCAGCAACTCCCTTTGTCAGCACAGTTCTGATAGGTTTGTCTTGTCCAGTTAGGGGTTTGAAGATGTCGTTACATTTGATTGCAGTCTCTGGTCTTGCTTGTTTCCTGGTTGTTGTCTCAATCTGTCTCAGCTCATGTTCATTATTGACCTCTCCTGTTCCACCCTCTGTGATGTAGAGCTCTGTGTAGATCTTATTGAGAAGTGTTGGGTTTCCTTGTTTAGCGATCCCCTCAAATACACATTGAAACTTCTTCTTTAGATTAGATTTGAGTTCACGTTGGCAAATCACAGCAAGCTCATCTGAATCTAGAAATAACACAGAGGATATTAATATTACTATATTATTATAGTCTGTTTTAATGCCTACAGTATTGTAGGACTGTTATAAAGTTGTACATTATAATAATTTATTCTCTTAACTGACTGTATAAATGTGTAAATGTGACTGATTATATTATTATTGGTATTATTGATGGTATTATTAATGTTCTCTCTCTAAATGAATCACCACAACACATCCCTGCTGCTACTTGATGAGGTCACTAGGTGTTGTGTTAAGGCTGCTACAATATCATTGAGTTACACAGCTACTTTAGCTGTACTTTAGCTACAGCTTTTAAATGTTATAAAACAGCATTCAACATGAGGCAGACAGATCTTACATTTCTCCAGTGTGTCAGCAAGCTCCTTCTGGTTCATTTTCCTCAGGATGTGCAATGTGATCTTCAGAGCCCCCTCTCTGGCACTGCTCTCCTGCTGCTCATCTTCAGGGTCCACCACTTCCTTATCCTGTTTCTGACTCTCAAAGCCTTCTGGGAGTTCTGGACTAAGAATCCTCTTGAACATCTTCAGCTCGTTCTTCACAAATGTCATAATTTTCTCTTCAAGCATCTGGAATAAATTAAGTAAATAAGTTAAGCAAGAGAAGAAATGCTTTCTCATTAACACATTAATGAATGATTGACAGATCAACTTTACTTGAGGTAAACAAAAACAAATGTACATAACAGGACCACATACACTGAATATGGAGGCCAGGTCTGTTTGATGACTCTGGGAAGACTGACCACTGAGAATCTCTGACTCTGATCTCTCCTGTTGGTTTCTGTGGACAAAACATGATATTACATGTCCTCATCCAGGGAGTGCACACACACACACACACACACACACACACATACACACACACAGACACACACACACACACACACACATACACACACACACACACATACACGCACAGACACACACACACACACACACATACACACACACACACACACACACACACACACACACACACACAGACACACATTACACACATATACACACACACACACATACACACACACACACACACAGACACACACACATACACACACACACACACACATACACACACACACACACAAAGACACACACACACACACACACACACACACACACACACACACACACATACATACACACACATACACACACACACACACACACGTACATGCACACACACACACATACATGCACACACACACACACACACACACACGTACATGCACACACACACAGGGAGGGAATGTTGTGTTTGTTTAATATTGTTTTAGGACTATGCAAATGTTTAGCCTATGGATTATGAAAACAGAAAACAACAACAAGAAATGGGAAAATGGGAGAGGTACAGTTCTTCTTACCTTTGTTCAGTAGAAAAGTCTCCCTCTCTAAAGTATAGAGGAGGATCCATAGACCAGTCACTCTTCATGGACACACAGCTGGGAACAGGGGAGGCTGGTCTCTCCTGCTTGATTGGTCTTCAACACAACAGAGACAAACATTACATCTCTCATCTACTCTGAGCTCAGATGGGGAAACATAAGAAGAGTTTCATTCCAAAACGCTATATATCCATTTTCAGAAATGTTGGGAAATGTTATTTTATTGTTTAAATAAATGATGAATCCACTCAGGCTTTATAAAGGCTTCTAACATTTGTAATTTCACTTCAAAATGTCAGACTGGATTTGATGTAAAATGGATCAACCACAACAACAATGTCCCTTGATTACAAACCATATAAAAATGCACATTTGCTGTTATTTTCCTGCTGTGAGAAATAGATTTGGCATCTGTAAGTGCATTTATCTATAGATACATGTATCTAGGTGAGACAACCACATATCACAGTCTAATATACAGGATACCAACATTCCTGTTTAATAATGGATATATAGATATCTAGGTGAGACAACCACATATCACAGTCTAATATACAGGATACCAACATTCCTGTTAAATAATGGATATATAGATATCTAGATGAGACAACCACATATCACAGTCTAATATACAGGATACCAACATTCCTGTTAAATAATGGATATTTAACAGGATACCCGGAGACTTCCGGGTTGGAGCGAGCGGTCGCATCTGCACTCGGTCCGCAGGTAGTATTACATTTCATTACATTTCATTATAGTACAACGGTTTGATTTGTCTAATCTTAGCAATTTCTTCTTAGCTAGCTACATAGCCGTCTTTGTATCATAGATAATTGCGTAATTATCGTATTTCGTCGTCCTAACGCAGTCTACACTGCCCTGCAGCTAGCCAGCTAGCTAACGTCCACCGTTAGCTAGTCCACCGTCTACCGATTAGCAGCACAACTATTACACTCAACTGAACGACTTGATTAGTGTAGTGTTAGCTAGCTACATAGTTGTCTTTGCTGTCTTCGTACCCAAGATAATTGTGTAGTTTAGAGTGTGTAGTTTTATGTCGTCCTTAACATAGGAGACTCTGCTAGCTAGCCAACAGCTAGCCAACGTCTACCGAACAGAACTTCTGCACTCAACATTCCGTCGCATTTCGCTTCGCTCCACAGGTAGTATCACATTTTTCATTTCATTACAGTACAACGGCTTGATTTGTTTGATCGTAGCTAGCTACATAGCTAGCTACATAGCCGTCTTTGTATCATAGATAATTGCGTAATTATCGTATTTCGTCGCCCTAACGCAGTCTACACTGCCCTGCAGCTAGCCAGCTAGCTAACGTCCACCGTTAGCTAGTCCACCGTCTACCGATTAGCAGCACAACTATTACACTCAACTGAACGACTTGATTAGTGTAGTGTTAGCTAGCTACATAGTTGTCTTTGCTGTCTTCGTACCCAAGATAATTGTGTAGTTTAGAGTGTGTAGTTTTATGTCGTCCTTAACATAGGAGACTCTGCTAGCTAGCCAACAGCTAGCCAACGTCTACCGAACAGAACTTCTGCACTCAACATTCCGGTCGCATTTCGCTTCGCTCCACAGGTAGTATCACATTTTTCATTTCATTACAGTACAACGGCTTGATTTGTTTGATCGTAGCTAGCTACATAGCTAGCTACATAGCCGTCTTTGTATCATAGATAATTGCGTAATTATCGTATTTCGTCGTCCTAACGCAGTCTACACTGCCCTGCAGCTAGCCAGCTAGCTAACGTCCACCGTTAGCTAGTCCACCGTCTACCGATTAGCAGCACAACTATTACACTCAACTGAACGACTTGATTAGTGTAGTGTTAGCTAGCTACATAGTTGTCTTTGCTGTCTTCGTACCCAAGATAATTGTGTAGTTTAGAGTGTGTAGTTTTATGTCGTCCTTAACATAGGAGACTCTGCTAGCTAGCCAACAGCTAGCCAACGTCTACCGAACAGAACTTCTGCACTCAACATTCCGGTCGCATTTTCGCTTCGCTCCACAGGTAGTATCACATTTTTCATTTCATTACAGTACAACGGCTTGATTTGTTTGATCGTAGCTAGCTACATAGCTAGCTACATAGCCGTCTTTGTATCAAAGATAATTGTGTAGTCTAGAGCGATTTCCTAGGTTAGCTAGCCAGCTATTGTCGTTCTTTTAACGCAACGTAACGTAATCAACACTGCTAGCTAGCCAGCTAGCCCCGAATAGCAGCACAGTAGAAACTATTACACTCAACGGAACGACTTGATTAGTGTAGTGTCAACAACGCAGCCAATGCCAGCTAGCCTACATAGTCAACAACGCAGCCTCTGCCAGCTAGCCTACTTCAGCAGTACTGTATCATTTTAATCATTTTAGTCAATAAGATTCTTGCTACGTAAGCTTAACTTTCTGAACACTCGTGACGTGTAGTCCACTTGTCATTCCAATTTCCTTTGCATTAGCGTAGCCTCTTGTGTAGCCTGTCAACTATGTGTCTGTCTATCCCTGTTCTCTCCTCTCTGCACAGACCATACAAACGCTCCACACCGCGTGGGACGCGGCCACCCTAATCTGGTGGTCCCAGCGCACGACCCACGTGGAGTTCCAGGTCTCCGGTAGCCTCTGGAACTGCCGATCTGCGGCCAACAAGGCAGAGTTCATCTCCGCCTATGTCTCCCTCCAGTCCCTCGACTTCTTGGCACTGACGGAAACATGGATCACCACAGACAACACTGCTACTCCTACTGCTCTCTCTTCGTCTGCCCACGTGTTCTCGCACACCCCGAGAGCTTCTGGTCAGCGGGGTGGTGGCACCGGGATCCTCATCTCTCCCAAGTGGTCATTCTCTCTTTCTCCCCTTACCCATCTGTCTATCGCCTCCTTTGAATTCCATGCTGTCACAGTTACCAGCCCCTTCAAGCTTAACATCCTTATCATTTATCGCCCTCCAGGTTCCTCGGAGAGTTCATCAATGAGCTTGATGCCTTGATAAGCTCCTTTCCTGAGGACGGCTCACCTCTCACAGTTCTGGGCGACTTTAACCTCCCCACGCCTACCTTTGACTCATTCCTCTCTGCCTCCTTCTTTCCACTCCTCTCCTCTTTTGACCTCACCCTCTCACCTTCCCCCCTACTCACAAGGCAGGAAATACGCTCGACCTCATCTTTACTAGATGCTGTTCTTCCACTAACCTCGTTGCAACTCCCCTCCAAGTCTCCGACCACTACCTTGTATCCTTTTCCCTCTCGCTCTCATCCAACACTTCCCACACTGCCCCTACTCGGATGGTATCGCGCCGTCCCAACCTTCGCTCTCTCTCCCCGCTACTCTCTCCTCTTCCATCCTATCATCTCTTCCCTCTGCTCAAACCTTCTCCAACCTATCTCCTGATTCTGCCTCCTCAACCCTCCTCTCCTCCCTTTCTGCATCCTTTGACTCTCTATGTCCCCTATCCTCCAGGCCGGCTCGGTCCTCCCCTCCCGCTCCGTGGCTCGACGACTCATTGCGAGCTCACAGAACAGGGCTCCGGGCAGCCGAGCGGAAATGGAGGAAAACCGCCTCCTGCGGACCTGACATCCTTTCACTCCCTCCTCTCTACATTTTCCTCTTCTCTCTCTGCTGCTAAAGCCACTTTCTACCACTCTAAATTCCAAGCATCTGCCTCTAACCCTAGGAAGCTCTTTGCAACCTTCTCCTCCCTCCTGAATCCTCCTCCCTCCCCCCTCCTCCCTCTCTGCAGATGACTTCGTCAACCATTTTGAAAAGAAGGTCGACGACATCCGATCCTCGTTTGCTAAGTCAAACGACACCGCTGGTTCTGCTCACACTGCCCTACCCTGTGCTCTGACCTCTTTCTCCCTCTCTCTCCAGATGAAATCTCGCGTCTTGTGACGGCCGGCCGCCCAACAACCTGCCCGCTTGACCCTATCCCCTCCTCTCTTCTCCAGACCATTTCCGGAGACCTTCTCCCTTACCTCACCTCGCTCATCAACTCATCCCTGACCGCTGGCTACGTCCCTTCCGTCTTCAAGAGAGCGAGAGTTGCACCCCTTCTGAAAAAACCTACACTCGATCCCTCCGATGTCAACAACTACAGACCAGTATCCCTTCTTTCTTTTCTCTCCAAAACTCTTGAACGTGCCGTCCTTGGCCAGCTCTCCCGCTATCTCTCTCAGAATGACCTTCTTGATCCTAATCAGTCAGGTTTCAAGACTAGTCATTCAACTGAGACTGCTCTTCTCTGTATCACGGAGGCGCTCCGCACTGCTAAAGCTAACTCTCTCTCCTCTGCTCTCATCCTTCTAGACCTATCGGCTGCCTTCGATACTGTGAACCATCAGATCCTCCTCTCCACCCTCTCCGAGTTGGGCATCTCCGGCGCGGCCCACGCTTGGATTGCGTCCTACCTGACAGGTCGCTCCTACCAGGTGGCGTGGCGAGAATCCGTCTCCACACCACGTGCTCTCACCACTGGTGTCCCCCAGGGCTCTGTTCTAGGCCCTCTCCTATTCTCGCTATACACCAAGTCACTTGGCTCTGTCATAACCTCACATGGTCTCTCCTATCATTGCTATGCAGACGACACACAATTAATCTTCTCCTTTCCCCTTCTGATGACCAGGTGGCGAATCGCATCTCTGCATGTCTGGCAGACATATCCGTGTGGATGACGGATCACCACCTCAAGCTGAACCTCGGCAAGACGGAGCTGCTCTTCCTCCCGGGGAAGGACTGCCCGTTCCATGATCTCGCCATCACGGTTGACAACTCCATTGTGTCCTCCTCCCAGAGCGCTAAGAACCTTGGCGTGATCCTGGACAACACCCTGTCGTTCTCAACTAACATCAAGGCGGTGGCCCGTTCCTGTAGGTTCATGCTCTACAACATCCGCAGAGTACGACCCTGCCTCACACAGGAAGCGGCGCAGGTCCTAATCCAGGCACTTGTCATCTCCCGTCTGGATTACTGCAACTCGCTGTTGGCTGGGCTCCCTGCCTGTGCCATTAAACCCCTACAACTCATCCAGAATGCCGCAGCCCGTCTGGTGTTCAACCTTCCCAAGTTCTCTCACGTCACCCAGCTCCTCCGCTCCCTCCACTGGCTTCCAGTTGAAGCTCGCATCCGCTACAAGACCATGGTGCTTGCCTACGGAGCTGTGAGGGGAACGGCACCTCAGTACCTCCAGGCTCTGATCAGGCCCTACACCCAAACAAGGGCACTGCGTTCATCCACCTCTGGCCTGCTCGCCTCCCTACCACTGAGGAAGTACAGTTCCCGCTCAGCCCAGTCAAAACTGTTCGCTGCTCTGGCCCCCAATGGTGGAACAAACTCCTCACGACGCCAGGACAGCGGAGTCAATCACCACCTTCCGGAGACACCTGAAACCCCACCTCTTTAAGGAATACCTAGGATAGGATAAAGTAATCCCTCTCACCCCCCCTCCCCCTGAAAAGATTTAGATGCACTACTGTTCCACTGGAGGTCATAAGGTGAATGCACCAATTTGTAAGTCGCTCTGGATAAGAGCGTCTGCTAAATGACTTAAATGTAAATGTAAATATAGATATCTAGGTGAGACAACCACATATCACAGCCAGATATACAGGATACCAAGATTCCTGTTAAATAATAGATATATAGATATCTAGATGAGACAACCACATATCACAGTCAGATATACAGGATACCAACATTCCTGTTAAATAATGGATATATAGATATCTAGGTGAGACAACCACATATCACAGTCAGATATACAGGATACCAACATTCCATTCCAATGGATATATAGATATCTAGGTGAGACAACCACATATCACAGTCAGATATACAGGATACTAACATTCCATTCCAGCTAAACAACAGTTTTATAAACATCTGAAATCTATGAATAAAAAATCAGAGGACAATAATATTGAAGGTTCACATCCATTAGCAATCTGATGAAAAAACAGATGGGATTTTTGGGGGGGGATATAGCATTTTGGAAATAAACATAATAATTATTCAACAGAATTGTCATCTCACCTCTTAGCTCTGGTGTCATGTTCCAGAAAGAGAGTCATTGTAGAGGCAGGGCCCCCCTCCTCTCTCCCCCGAGAGAGGCTCATTTTAGAGGCTGGGCCCCCCTCCTCTCTCCCCCGAGAGAGACTCATTTTAGAGGCTGGGCCCCCCTCCTCTCTCTCCCCAGAGAGACTCATTTTAGAGCACAAACCCCTAAACAGAGATCCAGCATGTTGGTTGTGGTTAACACAGTGACAACTAAACAGAGATCCAACATGTTGGTTGTGGTTAACACAGTGACAACTAAACAGAGATCCAACATGTTGGTTGTGGTTAACACAGTGACAACTAAACAGAGATCCAACATGTTGGTTGTGGTTAACACAGTGACAACTAAACAGAGATCCAACATGTTGGTTGTGGTTAACACAGTGACAACTAAACAGAGATCCAACATGTTGGTTGTGGTTAACACAGTGACAACTAAACAGAGATCCAACATGTTGGTTGTGGTTAACACAGTGACAACTAAACAGAGATCCAACATGTTGGTTGTGGTTAACACAGTGACAACTAAACAGAGATCCAACATGTTGGTTGTGGTTAACACAGTGACAACTAAACAGAGATCCAACATGTTGGTTGTGGTTAACACAGTGACAACTAAACAGAGATCCAACATGTTGGTTGTGGTTAACACAGTGACAACTAAACAGAGATCCAACATGTTGGTTGTGGTTAACACAGTGACAACTAAACAGAGATCCAACATGTTGGTTGTGTTTAACACAGTGACAACTAAACAGAGATCCAACATGTTGGTTGTGGTTAACAGTGACAACTAAACAGAGATCCAACATGTTGGTTGTGGTTAACACAGTGACAACTAAACAGAGATCCAACATGTTGGTTGTGGTTAACACAGTGACAACTAAACAGAGATCCAACATGTTGGTTGTGGTTAACACAGTGACAACTAAACAGAGATCCAACATGTTGGTTGTGTTTAACACAGTCACAACTAATTATTGAATGTCAATTGTTCTCATTTATTCATTATCTCTTAGAAATGAATAATTTACTAACAGACACATCCAAACAGTCAGGTGATTTAATGCATCACATGAACATGTAGTTGTGACTGATATTTATCACCTCCATGTTTTGTGTCATTAATAATAATCATAACTGTTTGTTGAGGCTCCATATGTGCAACACCAATATCTCTACCTGTACTCTGCTGCCTGTGACTGGAACGAATTGCAAAAATCGCTGAAGTTGGAGACTTTTATCTCCCTCACCAACTTCAAACATCTGCTATCTGAGCAGCTAACCGATCGCTGCAGCTGTACATAATCTATTGGTAAATAGCCCACCCATTTTCACCTACCTCATCCCCATACTGTTTTTATTTATTTACTTTTCTGCTCTTTTGCACACCAATATCTCTACCTGTACATGACCATCTGATCATTTATCACTCCAGTGTTAATCTGCAATATTGTAATTATTCGCCTACCTCCTCATGCCTTTTGCACACATTGTATATAGACTGCCCATTTTTTCTCTACTGTGTTATTGACTTGTTAATTGTTTACTCCATGTGTAACTCTGTGTTGTCTGATCACTCTGCTATGCTTTATCTTGGCCAGGTCGCAGTTGCAAATGAGAACTTGTTCTCAACTAGCCTACCTGGTTAAATAAAGGTGAAATAAAAAAATAAAAAAATATCTGACCATGTGGACACCTCCTAGTGGTGGGGTTGTTAGGAGTGTTTATCAGACCATGTGGACACCTCCTAGTGGTGGGGTTGTTAGGGGTGTTTATCAGACCATGTGGACACCTCCTAGTGGTGGGGTTGTTAGGAGTGTTAATCAGACCATGTGGACACCTCCTAGTGGTGGGGTTGTTAGGAGTGTTTATCAGACCATGTGGACACCTCCTAGTGGTCAGGTTGTTAGGAGTGTTTATCAGACCATGTGGACACCTCCTAGTGGTCAGGTTGTTAGGAGTGTTTATCAGACCATGTGGACACCTCCTAGTGGTCAGGTTGTTAGGAGTGTTTATCAGACCATGTGGACACCTCCTAGTGGTGGGGTTGTTAGGTGTGTTTATCAGACCATGTGGACACCTCCTAGTGGTGGGGTTGTTAGGTGTGTTTATCAGACCATGTGGACACCTCCTAGTGGTGGGGTTGTTAGGAGTGTTAATCAGACCATGTGGACACCTCCTAGTGGTGGGGTTGTTAGGAGTGTTTATCAGACCATGTGGACACCTCCTAGTGGTGGGGTTGTTAGGAGTGTTAATCAGACCATGTGGACACCTCCTAGTGGTGGGGTTGTTAGGAGTGTTAATCAGACCATGTGGACACCTCCTAGTGGTGGGGTTGTTAGGAGTGTTAATCAGACCATGTGGACACCTCCTAGTGGTGGGGTTGTTAGGAGTGTTTATCAGACCATGTGGACACCTCCTAGTGGTGGGGTTGTTAGGAGTGTTTATCAGACCATGTGGACACCTCCTAGTGGTGGGGTTGTTAGGAGTGTTTATCAGACCATGTGGACACCTCCTAGTGGTGGGGTTGTTAGGGGTGTTTATCAGACCATGTGGACACCTCCTAGTGGTGGGGTTGTTAGGAGTGTTAATCAGACCATGTGGACACCTCCTAGTGGTCTGGTTGTTAGGAGTGTTTATCAGACCATGTGGACACCTCCTAGTGGTCAGGTTGTTAGGAGTGTTTATCAGACCATGTGGACACCTCCTAGTGGTCAGGTTGTTAGGAGTGTTTATCAGACCATGTGGACACCTCCTAGTGGTCAGGTTGTTAGGAGTGTTTATCAGACCATGTGGACACCTCCTAGTGGTCAGGTTGTTAGGAGTGTTTATCAGACCATGTGGACACCTCCTAGTGGTCAGGTTGTTAGGAGTGTTTATCAGACCATGTGGACACCTCCTAGTGGTCAGGTTGTTAGGAGTGTTTATCAGACCATGTGGACACCTCCTAGTGGTCAGGTTGTTAGGAGTGTTTATCAGACCATGTGGACACCTCCTAGTGGTGGGGTTGTTAGGTGTGTTTATCAGACCATGTGGACACCTCCTAGTGGTGGGGTTGTTAGGTGTGTTTATCAGACCATGTGGACACCTCCTAGTGGTGGGGTTGTTAGGAGTGTTAATCAGACCATGTGGACACCTCCTAGTGGTGGGGTTGTTAGGAGTGTTTATCAGACCATGTGGACACCTCCTAGTGGTGGGGTTGTTAGGAGTGTTAATCAGACCATGTGGACACCTCCTAGTGGTGGGGTTGTTAGGAGTGTTAATCAGACCATGTGGACACCTCCTAGTGGTGGGGTTGTTAGGAGTGTTAATCAGACCATGTGGACACCTCCTAGTGGTGGGGTTGTTAGGAGTGTTTATCAGACCATGTGGACACCTCCTAGTGGTGGGGTTGTTAGGAGTGTTTATCAGACCATGTGGACACCTCCTAGTGGTGGGGTTGTTAGGAGTGTTTCTCAGACCATGTGGACACCTCCTAGTGGTGGGGTTGTTAGGAGTGTTAATCAGACCATGTTGACACCTCCTAGTGGTGGGGTTGTTAGGAGTGTTTATCAGACCATGTGGACACCTCCTAGTGGTGGGGTTGTTAGGAGTGTTTATCAGACCATGTGGACACCTACTAGTGGTGGGGTTGTTAGGAGTGTTTATCAGACCATGTGGACACCTCCTAGTGGTGGGGTTGTTAGGAGTGTTTATCAGACCATGTGGACACCTCCTAGTGGTGGGGTTGTTAGGAGTGTTTATCAGACCATGTGGACACCTCCTAGAGGTGGGGATGTTAGTAGTGTTTATCAGACCATGTGGACACCTCCTAGTGGTGGGGTTGTTAGGAGTGTTTATCAGACCATGTGGACACCTCCTAGTGGTGGGGTTGTTAGGAGTGTTTATCAGACCATGTGGACACCTCCTAGTGGTCTGGTTGTTAGGAGTGTTTATCAGACCATGTGGACACCTCCTAGTGGTGGGGTTGTTAGGAGTGTTTATCAGACCATGTGGACACCTCCTAGTGGTGGGGTTGTTAGGAGTGTTTATCAGACCATGTGGACACCTCCTAGTGGTCTGGTTGTTAGGAGTGTTTATCAGACCATGTTTACACCTCCTAGTGGTGGGTTGTTAGGAGTGTTTATCAGTCCATGTGGACACCTCCTAGACCAGTATTTATAGACACTATGCTGCATCAGGTGATAATGTAGTTAGACAAACCCCATCATGCTTCAGCCTATGTATTTATAGCCACTATGCTGCATCAGTTGATACAGGTGATAATGTAGACAGACAAACCCCATCATGCTTCAGCCTGTGTATTTATAGTCACGATGCTGCATCAGGTGATACAGGTGATAATGTAGTTAGACAAACCCCATCATCATGCTTCAGTCTATGTATTTATAGCCACTATGCTGCATCAGTTGATACAGGTGATAATGTAGAGAGACAAACCCCATCATGCTTCAGTCTATGTATTTATAGCCACTATGCTGCATCAGTTGATACAGGTGATAATGTAGACAGACAAACCCCATCATGCTTCAGCCTGTGTATTTATAGTCACGATGCTGCATCAGGTGATACAGGTGATAATGTAGTTAGACAAACCCCATCATGCTTCAGTCTATGTATTTATAGCCACTATGCTGCATCAGTTGATACAGGTGATAATGTAGAGAGACAAACCCCATCATCATGCTTCAGTCTATGTATTTATAGCCACTATGCTGCATCAGTTGATACAGGTGATAATGTAGAGAGACAAACCCCATCATGCTTCAGTCTATGTATTTATAGCCACTATGCTGCATCAGGTGATACAGGTGATAATGTAGAGAGACAAACCCCATCATGCTTCAGCCTATGTATTTATAGACACTATGCTGCATCAGTTGATACAGGTGATAATGTAGAGAGACAAACCCCATCATGCTTCAGCCTATGTATTTATAGCCACTATGCTGCATCAGGTGATACAGGTGATAATGTAGAGAGACAAACCCCATCATGCTTCAGTCTATGTATTGATAGACACTATGCTGCATCAGGTGATACAGGTGATAATGTAGTTAGACAAACCCCATCATCATGCTTCAGTCTATGTATTGATAGACACTATGCTGCATCAGGTGATACAGGTGCTATTTACAATAAGCATTGTCACATCTAGCTGAGTTAATAAAAAGAGCAATACAATAGTAATAAACCCTCCATTCTTCAGTATCCTGAACATAGCTGGGTGTTTCTGGGATAGAGGGTTGATATAACAGTAACAATAGTAATAAACCCTCCATTCTTCAGTATCCTGAACATAGCTGGGTGTTTCTGGGATAGAGGGTTGATATAACAGTCAGTACTACAATAAACCCTCCATTCATCAGTATCCTGAACATAGCTGGGTGTTTCTGGGATAGAGGGTTGATATAAAAGTCCAAATATTCAGCAATACAGTAAGATTCTGAGACACAATCACTTACTATTGGTCAGCTGCAGGGAACCGCCCACATCTCTGAGAAACATTCACTTCCTATTGGTCAGCTGCAGGGAACCGCCCACATCTCAGACACAATCACTTCCTATTGGTCAGCTGCAGGGAACCGCCCACGTCTCAGACACAATCACTTCCTATTGGTCAGCTGCAGGGAACCGCCCACATCTCAGACACAATCACTTCCTATTGGTCAGCTGCAGGGAACCGCCCACATCTCAGACACAATCACTTCCTATTGGTCAGCTGCAGGGAACCGCCCACATCTCAGACACAATCACTTCCTACTGGTCAGCTGCAGGGAACCGCCCACGTCTCAGACACAATTACTTCCTACTGGTCAGCTGCAGGGAACCGCCCACGTCTCAGACACAATCACTTCCTATTGGTCAGCTGCAGGGAACCACCCATGTCTCTGAGACAGAATCACTTCCTATTGGTCAGCTGCAGGGAACCGCCCACGTCTCAGACACAATCACTTCCTATTGGTCAGCTGCAGGGAACCACCCATGTCTCTGAGACAGAATCACTTCCTATTGGTCAGCTGCAGGAAACCGCCCACGTCTCTGTATTTTAGGCAGTAAGTATAACTGTCTGGGCCTTGGAGAATCTGTCCCTAAAAGACCATCTGTTTATCTGTAATGTACTTATCCTCATACAGTTTATCTCCTGGATCCATCTTTGTGTTTTCTGGTTGTGTTGAGAGGGACAATGGAACATAGTGTTTAACATGATCCTATTGTCTATTGGCTTCAAGAAGATATTCACTTTATCCATTACAACAATCTGAGACCCTTATCTGCTGGTTTAACATGATCCTATTGTCTATTGGCTATAAGAAGATATTCACTTTATCCATCACAACAATCTGAGACCCCTTATCTGCTGGTTTAACATGATCCTATTGTCTATTGGCTTCAAGAAGATATTCACTTTATCCATTACAACAATCTGAGACCCCTTATCTGCTGGTTTAACATGATCCTATTGTCTATTGGCTTCAAGAAGATATTCACTTTATCCATTACAACAATCTGAGACCCCTTACCTGCTGGTTTAATCACTATATTTCTGGAGATTGATTTGTTTAACATGTATAAGGTTAAGCTGATAAACAGGTCTGATTCTGAATTGTGAAAAGGAAGCCACATCCCTACGTATAAGTCTGTATAGTTTCTGACACGGACTCCGACTGAGGTTCCCAATGTGGAGGGTTTGGAAATAGTATATGAGGAAAATCTGTTTCATATTCATAATGATCTGATAACTTCAATCTTCTATGATGGACGTGTAGATCCCCTCCGGAGCTCCTCCCAGTCCTCCTGTTTAGGAGTTGGTATGGAAGTCAGTCCTCCTGTTTAGGAGTTGGTATGGAAGTCAGTCCTCCTGTTTAGGAGTTGGTATGTAAGTCAGTCCTCCTGTTTAGGAGGTGGTATGGAAGTCAGTCCTCCTGTTTAGGAGTTGGTATGAAAGTCAGTCCTCCTGTTTAGGAGTTGGTTCCTCCCAGTCCTCCTGTTTAGGAGTTGGTATGGAAGTCAGTCCTCCTGTTTAGGAGTTGGTATGGAAGTCAGTCCTCCTGTTTAGGAGTTGGTATGGAAGTCAGTCCTCCTGTTTAGGAGTTGGCATGGAAGTCAGTCCTCCTGTTTAGGAGTTGGTATGAAAGTCAGTCCTCCTGTTTAGGAGTTGGTATGGAAGTCAGTCCACCTGTTTAGGAGTTGGTATGGAAGTCAGTCCTCCTGTTTAGGAGTTGGTATGAAAGTCAGTCCTCCTGTTTAGGAGTTGGTATGGAAGTCAGTCCTCCTGTTTAGGAGTTGGTATGGAAGTCAGTCCTCCTGTTTAGGAGTTGGTATGTAAGTCAGTCCTCCTGTTTAGGAGGTGGTATGGAAGTCAGTCCTCCTGTTTAGGAGTTGGTATGAAAGTCAGTCCTCCTGTTCAGGAGTTGGTATGGAAGTCAGTCCTCCTGTTTAGGAGTTGGTATGAAAGTCAGTCCTCCTGTTCAGGAGTTGGTATGAAAGTCAGTCCACCTGTTTAGGAGTTGGTTCCTCCCAGTCCTCCTGTTTAGGAGTTGGTATGGAAGTCAGCCCTCCTGTTTAGGAGTTGGTATGGAAGTCAGTCCTCCTGTTTAGGAGTTGGTATGAAAGTCAGTCCTCCTGTTTAGGAGTTGGTATGGAAGTCAGTCCACCTGTTTAGGAGTTGGTATGGAAGTCAGTCCATCTGTTTAGGAGTTGGTATGGAAGTCAGTCCTCCTGTTTAGGAGTTGGTATGGAAGTCAGTCCTCCTGTTTAGGAGTTGGTATGGAAGTCAGTCCTCCTGTTTAGGAGTTGGTATGGAAGTCAGTCCTCCTGTTTAGGAGTTGGTATGGAAGTCAGTCCACCTGTTTAGGAGTTGGTATGGAAGTCAGTCCTCCTGTTTAGGAGTTGGTATGGAAGTCAGTCCATCTGTTTAGGAGTTGGTATGGAAGTCAGTCCTCCTGTTTAGGAGTTGGTATGGAAGTCAGTCCTCCTGTTTAGGAGTTGGTATGGAAGTCAGTCCTCCTGTTTAGGAGTTGGTATGGAAGTCAGTCCTCCTGTTTAGGAGTTGGTATGAAAGTCAGTCCTCCTGTTTAGGAGTTGGTATGGATGTCAGTCCTCCTGTTTAGGAGTTGGTATGGAAGTCAGTCCACCTGTTTAGGAGTTGGTATGGAAGTCAGTCCTCCTGTTTAGGAGTTGGTATGAAAGTCAGTCCTCTTTCTAGAACCTCTGGGCTTGGTTGAGCCCAATGGGACATTACTGGTCAAGACCTCAAATCGGTTATGAAGTAGTATGGACATATTGATGGAACAAGGTCATTAAACTGGTGGTTAGACAGGGTACATCCAAGAGCCTCTGCTGTCATCTAGAGGGTGTTTCTCTGTACTGCTTGACACATGGAGACTCAATGGAGGCCCAGTGGTTAGACAGGGTACATCCAAGAGCCTCTGCTGTCATCTAGAGGGTGTTTCTCTGTACTGCTTGACACATGGAGACCCAATGGAGGCCCAGTGGTTAGACAGGGTACATCCAAGAGCCTCTGCTGTCATCTAGAGGGTGTTTATCTGTACTGCTTGACACATGGAGACCCAATGGAGGCCCAGTGGTTAGACAGGGTACATCCAAGAGCCTCTGCTGTCATCTAGAGGGTGTTTCTCTGTACTGCTTGACACATGGAGACTCAATGGAGGCCTAGTGCAAGTGCTCAAAGTCAGAACCAAACAATTGTTTGTCAGGCTGGGATCTATAAAGCAGTATGTTCTTCAATTAGATGCCAACTAATATTCATACAGGGACAATAGGTGGGGCAGGAGGAAGAATGGTGGCCCTGATTTACACAGGGACAATAGGTGGGGCAGGAGGAAGAATGGTGTTCCTGATTTACACAGGGACAATAGGTGGGGCAGGAGGAAGAATGGTGGTCCTGATTTACACAGGGACAATAGGTGGGGCAGGAGGAAGAATGGTGTTCCTTATTTACACAGGGACAATAGGTGGGGCAGGAGGAAGAATGGTGGTCCTGATTTACACAGGGACAATAGGTGGGGCAGGAGGAAGAATGGTGTTCCTGATTTACACAGGGACAATAGGTGGGGCAGGAGGAAGAATGGTGTTCCTGATTTACACAGGGACAATAGGTGGGGCAGGAGGAAGAATGGTGGTCCTGATTTACACAGGGACAATAGGTGGGGCAGGAGGAAGAATGGTGTTCCTGATTTACACAGGGACAATAGGTGGGGCAGGAGGAAGAATGGTGTTCCTGATTTACACAGGGACAATAGGTGGGGCAGGAGGAAGAATGGTGTTCCTGATTTACACAGGGACAATAGGTGGGGCAGGAGGAAGAATGGTGGTCCTGATTTACACAGGGACAATAGGTGGGTCAGGAGGAAGAATGGTGTTCCTGATTTACACAGGGACAATAGGTGGGGCAGGAGGAAGAATGGTGGTCCTGATTTACACAGGGACAATAGGTGGGTCAGGAGGAAGAATGGTGTTCCTGATTTACACAGGGACAATAGGTGGGGCAGGAGGAAGAATGGTGGTCCTGATTTACACAGGGACAATAGGTGGAGCAGGAGGAAGAATGGTGGTCCTGATTTACACAGGGACAATAGGTGGGCCAGGAGGAAGAATGGTGGTCCTGATTTACACAGGGACAATAGGTGGGGCAGGACGAAGAATGGTGGTCCTGATTTACACAGGGACAATAGGTGGAGCAGGAGGAAGAATGGTGTTCCTGATTTACACAGGGACAATAGGTGGAGCAGGAGGAAGAATGGTGGTCCTGATTTACACAGGGACAATAGGATGGGCCAGGAGGAAGAATGGTGGTCCTGATTTACACAGGGACAATAGGTGGGGCAGGACGAAGAATGGTGGTCCTGATTTACACAGGGACAATAGGTGGAGCAGGAGGAAGAATGGTGTTCCTGATTTACACAGGGACAATAGGTGGGGCAGGAGGAAGAATGGTGTTCCTGATTTACACAGGGACAATAGGTGGGGCCAGGAGGAAGAATGGTGTTCCTGATTTACACAGGGACAATAGGTGGGGCAGGAGGAAGAATTGTGGTCCTGATTTACACAATTCCTCTTTTTTGAGATTGTTGTTATTCTCCAATATGTTTTTCTTCAGTGTTGCTGTTAAGGGAATTTTTATCAATGATGACTAATTATGTATACATTTCAATCAGGACTGACTAATCCGAATACTATTACGTTACTGTATATGTACTAATCACAATACTATTATGTTACTGTATATGTATGAGTTTTCTTTCTTGATCCCAGTACTGAATATAATGTGTGTGAATGTGGTCAAGAGTTAGAACAATGACTGTCTGTTCCTTGGTAGAAATGAATCAACGATATCTTCAGACTGGCTAGAATGCTTATCTACACAAGAAGATCTTGACTCATAAATTATATGATCTTAATAGGGAGAGACGATGTCAGAACCATACAGCCTTTGTACTGGAACGGAGATGGCACGGGTTGGTGTTGAAACTAATGACGTCATTTTCAGTTTATAACCTGTGGTAAACTGTATCGTGTTCAGTACTCTCGTGAATAAAGGCTGCTATTTGACTTTAAGACCGGGCTCTGTCCATTCCTATAAAATAAGGGTCTTACAAATTCTTATGAATTGACAGAGTGTTTCATTTTAATTGGATATTAGAACAGAGGAATAAAATTCTATATTAATTGGTCCTTCGAACCGGGATCTAAAATATCTATCCCTGCCATCTGGAGGTCGTACGCCGGAAAAATCGTGCACGAGCGGGTCTGGGCCCGTTATTAAGACCTGGCTTCTGAATTGAGGTTAAAAACAGGCCGGTATACACCCCAGATGACAGGGACGTGACTAGATCCAACAAACAGTGCTTTTCCCAGTCGGCAGCAGGTCAGTAGCCTATATTCTTGATTCTGGGGGGATTTCAGTTTGTTGATTTGATGTTCTAAAATTTTCAGAATTCATCAATAATGGGAGCTTTGCTATTCCCACAGGGTTTTATATGACCAACATACACTGGGTTTTGTATAACCGATATACACTTGGCAGGTTCGAAAAAAACTGTGTTTGAATGTGCACTACCGTAAATAAACTAAACTTAATCATGAGAGGCATATTCGCCTGAGATTTAGACGGGATATTAAATAGGTGCTGGGGGATAGGACGGTGATCTTGTACAAATACTAGGCGTGGGGAGACAGGAAGGGAATGCTATGTGGACAAGATAACTGGAATGGTCATTTGAATTGTGGGAGTATTGATCATTGTTCCAATTCAACAAATAGTACTGAAATAAACTCCAAATGAGGAGAAGAGGGACACCAAAATCTAGAGGAATGGGATAAAAGCCAAATCTATAGACAAGAGGTTCCATGCGAGAGGGAAGCCTAAGAAATAGTGGCGTGAGATAACGATTATTAGCGTTCTTTAAAAGCCCTCTGACATGACCGGAAAATAAGATAATAACTAGGGATTTACGACCCCTGGGCTTATAGTTGTATAGATAAGACCTAATATCTGATTCAACAGTCAAAGCTATTGTCATATATATATATATATATAAACATTCATACACATAGCTCATATATTATACAGCGCTAAGCTAAACCGCCTGACTCAAGTCATTTTACGTACCCCTGCTAAAACAAGAACCAGGTCACACAACCAGCAATAAAACTGCCCCCCCCCTCAGCTCTGTTGTTTCACGACCCCCTCTGATCTGTTGTTTCACGACCCCCTCAGCTCTGTTGTTTCACAACCCCCTCTGCTCTGTTGTTTCACGACCCCCTCTGTTCTCTTGTTTCACGACCCCCTCTGATCTGTTGTTTCACGACCCCCTCTGTTCTCTTGTTTCACGACCCCCTCAGCTCTGTTGTTTCACGACCCCCTCAGCTCTGTTGTTTCACGACCCCCTCAGCTCTGTTGTTTCACGACCCCCTCTGCTCTGTTGTTTCACGACCTCCTCTGCTCTGTTGTTTCACGACCCCCTCTGCTCTGTTGTTTCACGACCCCCTCAGCTCTGTTGTTTCACGACCCCCTCTGATCTCTTGTTTCACGACCCCCTCTGATCTGTTGTTTCACGACCCCCTCTGTTCTGTTGTTTCATGACCCCCTCTGTTCTGTTGTTTCACGACCCCCTCTGCTCTCCTGTCTCAGGATCCCCTGACACAAATATCTCCTTGTATAAACACTCATCTCACCCCCCTCTACTGGTCGGGTGCTCAGAACAAGACTCTGCTGAGCACCAATGGGGCTCCTGCTCTGGCTAGAGCAGGTCCGCCTCCAACCCTACGGGACCATTCAGAAGACCAACACGACAAGACTCCACCTACATATTCCATGTATAAAATCTGCCCCAAACCAATGTATAAGTCTCTTTTTCACCTGACTCCTTGCCGAGTTTATGAACCAGATCCGTGCACGTAAAACTGCGGGACAAGATATCTTTTGACTCAATAAAACTGCCTTTTGTTACAACTGAAATCCACTCTGTCCAGCGCCCGTGATTTGGTCTCGACTCTCCAGTATTTAAACACTAACACTTGTTAACATATATTTCCATTTTATATTTTATATGTAGAATGAACTAAGCACATTTTGTATTTACCCAAAGACCATAACCCCAGGGAACTGATATTCTCTCCTATGAACCCATGTTAAATAAAAATAAACCTATTTGAATAACTAGTCAATTCAAGAAATAATAGAATTTCAAAGTGATGGTACACTTTGAATAGAGACTGGTGTTTCTCAATCATTTTATAATTAAATCCCACCTGTTCCAACAATTTCTAGTGAAGTTGATCAGTCTTCACGGGAAATTCTTAGGGTTCAGGGCATTTGACACCATTAAAATGTTTCCACTCTCTTTTCTTTAGAAACAACTTAACTACATTTTCAAAAACATTTCCATCCTTCTGCATACCCAATTTGAAACTGAACTGAAAAAAACCCTTCCAAAGGAAATCCACTATCTCATATAGGCCAAGAATACACATAAGCTCGCCTCACTTATCCGGAACTCCAGTTATAGTATTAACCTGATACTAAGACTTTTAAAGTGACCAAATATCTCTAACTGCTTTCCTCAGTACCACAGTCTCCAATGACATTTTGACCAGAGAAAATGTAACCCCTTTTTTCTGGAAAAGAAATGTACATTTCGTTAACATTCACAATGTTACCTTTTAAATCAGCAAGCCAATAGTATTACATATATATAGATTTTTTCTCTAAGCGTCTTTCAGCAGTTTCAGAAAATGACGCTATAGAATGTCTAACAAAACTAAAATCCCCTTACTTTTCCTGCGCATGCGATAAAAGTTTTAGCCATGCTCAGAACGCATAGTTTCTTCCTGGTCGGTTATCTGTATCTTGCCCTCAGATATTGATAACACCAATATGTTACATTTTGCTTTTCTTCTAACTAATTTTACGAAGTTGGTGATTTATCATATACGTTTATTTTCCGTCTTTTGACGCTAATAACAACTTCTCCAAGTATTTTATCACCACTGAAACTGTTGATTCAATGCAAAATGATTCCAAGTGGGGCAATTTGTAAATCACATCGGTACCTTCCTAGAAGTTAGGTAAAACGTGATCTAGTACCTATTTCATCACATATATAAACTGTAATCTCTTTGAACCACTTATTGATCGATCAGAGACTATACACCGCTTGGTGAAAATTCCATTCTTACTAACCTCAAAACGATTAGTTGTTGCTCTTTTGAAATAGATGCAAACTCCTGTATAGCGGCATTCTCTGCTACCGCACTAAGTTCCAGTGTCACCTTACACTCATTTTCCCCCATACTTGTTAGCTCCTCATCTACCACTTCTTACGCTTAGATATTTTCTATAGCTCTGCTAACCACTCGCACGTCTGCGAGGGCAAGCAGAATCATATCTGTCCCCCATCGTAATGTATTTTCTGATGATAGAACGTTGACATCAGAACGCTGGTAAATTGAGCTTCTTATTATGGTTTTATGTGATTGTTCCAATTCCTAATTGCCTCCCTGAATCGTTTCTTTTATTTATCCTGTTTACCGGGTAATTGTGTCCTCCATTATCCAGTTTGGTCTTTCATATTCAAGCTGAATTTGGTAGAATTCACGCGCGCTTCTTTCAGCACCTCCATGGCTTTATTAAATTCCGCTATCTCTATATGCTGAGGAGAAACAGTCCATTTGTTGCCATGCCACTATTTATTTTCCCTAAACACTCCCATCGCATTATACACCTTTTATTTACTATTTTCCAAGGTAGAGCTACCCACTTTCCCAAATAATAATTTATTAGTCACATCACTTAATTTCTCCAATCAAAGCCTACTTTATAATGTCTACACTTTCTTATCTCTTTATTTATCCGCCTGCTATATTCTCTCTTAGCTTATTTTACTGTTTAATTCCTGATTCATGGTTTTAGTGAAACAAAGTCTCTCCTGTCCTTCAGGCTATTTTTAAATTGCAGCCGCTGTTGCTACAGAGTGCCAGAGTCGCCTGCTGTTTTCCTCCTATTTTGTTACAGGGCTCGTGATATTTTTAAATGCTTTCTCCCTACTTCGCATCCGTTATATACTATCCATGCCTTGTTTAATACAATAGTACCAGTAGTACTAACTACAGGTACAGCTGTAGTGTTGGTGACGGAGACCCGGGTGGATGTAGTACTAACTACAGGTACAGCTGTAGTGTTGGTGACAGAGACCCGGGTGGATGTAGTACTAACTACAGGTACAGCTGTAGTGTTGGTGACAGAGACCCGGGTGGATGTAGTACTAACTACAGGTACAGCTGTAGTGTTGGTGACAGAGACCCGGGTGGATGTAGTACTAACTACAGGTACAGCTGTAGTGTTGGTGACAATGACCCGGGTGGATGTAGTACTAACTACAGGTACAGCTGTAGTGTTGGTGACAGAGACCCGGGTGGATGTAGTACTAACTACAGGTACAGCTGTAGTGTTGGTGACAATGACCCGGGTGGATGTAGTACTAACTACAGGTACAGGTACAATGGTTGTTTAACACGTTATCACGTCAATGTTTTATCCTTATTTATAACTTATTTTGCCCAATATTTATCGATTCCGTTCTTCTCCCAGTGACAGTTAAATGCACTCTCTTTCTCAAGTTACACTCAGTTAACTGTCAGAGAGGCTTGCGCATTCCTCTTCCTACCAGTTGGTCACAGACACACAGCCTGTTCTTCCTCTTTTTTCTAATCTGCTCATTCTTCACATAGAATTGTCATTGATTAGTTTATTTTTCATTCATTCATACACACCCTTCGTTTTATCTAGTACGACCTATAGTGTCTTACCTACTGACTTAATTAACTTCCTCTACATAAGCCGGTATTATCCAATAGGATTTTCACGCATACCCTTCGTTTTACCTAAAACGACCTATAGTTTCTTACCTACTGACTTAATTCACTTCTTCTACATAAGCCGGTATTATCCTACAGGATTTTTCACGATATGACGAGACTACTGCCTAACCGGGTCAGCCTGTCTTCATACCCATACCCTTCATAACCATACTTCACCCACCCAATACTGGCCTCTATTTCGTATTAGACCAATATCGTGGCGTGACCTACCGATTTACAGACCCCGTTTAGCTAGACGGAGCGTTTTTATCCGCAGGATTTATTTTGCTGTTGAACCCAGCCAAATCGGGTCAGAGTTCTTCTGCTTCCTATATATTCACCTGTTCAGTCCCCCTCTTTTCAACAGGAGCGGTAGCCGTGAATTATCACAGGATTTATTTTGCAGTTGAACCCAGCCAAATCGGGTCAGAGTTCTTCCGCTTCCTATTTATTCACCCGTTCAGTCCCCCTCTTTTCAACAGGAGCGGTAGCCGTGAATAACCCACCCAACCCCTTTCTAATCTTTTTTTTAAAGGGCGGTATTCGTGGACTTTTCTACTTATTTTTTGATACGTTTATGACCCTATGAGCAGGCAGCAGCTGCCCCACACCAGGCCAGAGGCAGCTCAGCCAGAGAGCGCAAACAACCACACCTAGTCAAACCACACAAAGTCCACAAATGAATGGCTCGGTGAGAGGGGCAGTCTGAATCACACACACCCAACACAGGTCACCCGCTCAGGTTGATTGGGCTGCGTTGTACACACATCCCAAAACAAATCCCGAGACAGTCGAGCCCGGCCAAGCAGAATCAGACGGAACAACTCCCCTCAACCAAACCAAACACGTGGGTTCGTTCGAACCGACCGATCAGAAAGAGTGCAAGCCCCCTGCGCTAAACGCCCGACACCCGCGAGGTTCACAGCCCCTAGTCACTTAGTCCTTACACCTGCACATATCTGTTTATTTATCTATTTTTAACAACCCCCCAAATCACACATGCATGCAATTCATTGAATTGAAAAGTTCTTCAACATTTACTGGGTTTTTAGGACATTTTAAAGAGAGACCTACGTGACGCCCTTCTCGCTGAGACAGGATCTCTGAAGCAATCTATACCAACATTTCAACTACGTAAGAACAAGCTTACCTTTTTGTAGTTGTGTGGCCACATTTGTTTGCAAGATTGTCCAAAGAAACTATCACCAGTCCGGAACGTCACTCTTTGCGATCCCTTGGTCTCCTGGCAAAAAGCTCGCCAAATTATGTCGTGGAGAATCATTTCAAAATATAACACTTACAAGAACTTGTGAATTCAATATAGGCTTTTAATACAAACATATCAGAAGCCTAGATGGTCCGCGGAACACACCCTTTTCCAGAGCACTGGCTCTGATTTATACACATACAACATATGAGTCCATCCCACATGCAAATGAAGTTACTTCCCTCAGTCCATCTGCCACCATTATATCCCAATCTGTGCATCCTGCTTGTTCAGCTCGATAACGCCCATATCTGCTTTCAGTCAAGTTATAATGGTGACAGGACCTCTTCATGTCCCAAAAATAATACATGCCCATCTTATGCTATGGGCCCCCTTACGTTCAGCCTGGTGTGTTCTTTGGTATGTCTGTCCTTATTAGGACTCGTAGACTGTGTCTCTTCTCTTCATGTCCTAAAAATATATGCCCTATGTCTATAGTCCATCCATTGGTCATTTGGCTGACCCCCTCCTTTGTATGTCCCTCTTGACTTTGGTATGTCCAACTGTCCTATGCTCTCATGGCCTTACTCTGGCCTCCTGTCCTATACAATAGACAATGCATTTTACCAGAATGGCAAATGCACTCTAAGTGTATCTTTCTCTTGTGTTACAGTATTATGTTTCTCCCTATATGTATATCTTTCTCCCACAATGCCCACCTAGACCCTCCCCTATAGGTTTAGCTTGTACGGTCGGAGTCCGCACCTTGGGGAGGGGGGGGGAGGCTGTCACGTTCTGACCATAGTTCTTTTGTGCTTTCCTTGTTTTAGTATTGGTCAGGACGTGAGCTGGGTGGGCATTCTATGTTATGGTTCTCAATCAGAGGCAGGTGTTAGTCATTGTCTCTGATTGGGAACCATATTTAGGTAGCCTGTTTTGTGTTGGGTTTTGTGGGTGGTTGTTTCCTGTCTTTGTGTTTGCTGCACCAGATAGGGCTGTTTCGGTTTTGCCACGTTTATTGTTTTGCAGTTTGTTCATGTTAAGTGTCTCTTATTAAAGAACCATGAACTTCAACCACGCTGTGTTTTGGTCCGCCTCTCCTTCACAGGAAGAAAGCCGTTACACCCAAACCTTAACCATTCATAATGAGGCCCTAAACATTCTGTTTAAACTCTATCCCAAACCTTAACCATTCATAATGAGGCCCTAAACATTCTGTTTAAACTCTATCCCAAACCTTAACCATTCATAATGAGGCCCTAAACATTCTGTTTTAACTCTATCCCAAACCTTAACCATTCATAATGAGGCCCTAATCTTAATGTTTAAACTCTATCCCAAACCTTAACCATTCATAATGAGGCCCTAATCTTAATGTTTAAACTCTATCCCAAACCTTAACCATTCATAATGAGGCACTAATCTTAATGTTTAAACTCTATCCCAAACCTTAACCATTCATAATGAGGCCCTAATCATTCTGTTTAAACTCTATCCCAAACCTTAACCATTCATAATGAGGCCCAACACATTGTGTTAACACAGGCTTGGCCAACTATCGTCACAACACATTGTGTTAACACATCCGTGACCAACTACAGTGGGGCAAAAAAGTATTTAGTCAGCCACCAATTGTGCAAGTTATCCCACTTAAAAAGATGAGAGAGGCCTGTAATTTTCATCATAGGTACACTTCAACTATGACAGACAAAATGAGGAAAAAAATCCAGAAAATCACATTTTTAATTTATTTATTTGCAAATTATGGTGGAAAATAAGTATTTGGTCAATAACAAAAGTTTACACAGCAACTCGTATCTCTCAGAGAGTCACTATTCCACTGAGACCTAATTGAAACACAAAGCAGAAAATGGAATCTGAGCTATGTGTGTCATTCTTATTGAAAGTCCTGTTAACTCTCTCACAAAAACGCACACACACACACACACACACACACACACACACACACACACACACACACACACACACACACACACACACACACACACACACACACACACACACCCCTCTAGCTCAATATAGCCATCTCTGGCCACGGTAAGCATCTAGTTAATGAGAAGGGGACTAAAATCAATATACACACCTTGGGAGGAATTCCTGATTACCTAGCCCTCGTGTCTGTCTGTCTGTCTATGTGTGTGTGTGTGTCCTTTATCTTCCTCAGTGGGGAAAGAGAGAAATGAAGAAGTACATTTAAAGACGAACGTCGTCCTGAATCATTTCTGCTGACTAATCTCTCCCTCCTTCTCTCTCTCTCTCTTACTCTCCCTCCTCAGCAGCTCATATCTCTCAGAGAGTCACTGATGTCACCCAGCCCATCAGGGCTCAAAGGCCCCCAATTACCAAACATAAAGCAAATTCCACACATCCTCTCTCTCTCTTTCCCTCTGTTCTGAGTCTCTCCATTCCCTCTCTCTCTTTCCCTCTGATCTGACACTCTCCCCTCCCTCCCTTTCTCTCTTTCAATCTGTTCTGACTCTCTACCCTCCCTCTGTTCTGACTCTCTACCCTCCCTCTCTCTCTTTCCCTCTGTTCTGACTCTCATCTCTCTCTCTCTTTCCCTCTGTTCTGACTCTCTACCCTCCATCTCTCTCTGTGATATCTCATTTTCTTTTAAATAAAAATGTTCACACAAAGTGAACTGTTTTTGCTTTGTAATTCTGGGTTATTGTGTGTAGATTGATGAGGGGAAAAACACATTTAATCCATTTTAGAATAAGGCTGTAACGTGACAAAATGTGTAAAAAGTCAAGGGGTCTGAATACTTTCTGAATGCCATGTATATCAGTATATTAGACTCTCTCTCTCTCTCTCTGCAGTGATGTTGTTTTCATCACTTCTGGTTTAACACTGCCATCAAGTGGTGATTGTCCAAACTGCACCACTGTTACGATAGAGAAAGTGAGAGATAGAGAGAGAAGAAAGTGTGGGAGAGAGAGAGAGAAGAAAGTGTGGGAGAGAGAGAGAGCAGAGTGTGGGAGAGAGAGAGCAGAGAGAGAGAGCAGAGAGAGAGCAGAGAGAGAGAGCAGAGAGAGAGCAGACTGTGGGAGAGAGAGAGAGAAGAAAGTGTGGGAGAGAGAGAGAGAAGAAAGTGTGGGAGAGAGAGAAGAAAGTGTGGGAGAGAGAGAGAGCAGAGAGAGAGAGCAGAGAGAGAGAGCAGACTGTGGGAGAGAGAGAGCAGAGAGAGAGAGCAGAGTGTTTGGGAGAGAGAGAGCAGAGAGTGTGGGAGAGAGAGAGCAGAGAGAGAGCAGAGAGTGTGGGAGAGAGAGCAGAGTGTGTGGGAGAGAGAGAGAGAGCAGAGAGAGAGCAGAGTGTGTGGGAGAGAGAGCAGAGTGTGTGGGAGAGAGAGAGCAGAGTGTGGGAGAGAGAGAGAGCAGAGAGAGAGCAGAGTGTGTGGGAGAGAGAGAGCAGAGAGTGTGAGAGAGAGAGAGGGAGCAGAGAGAGAGCAGGCTGAGAAAGCAAAGAAAGAGTGAGAGAGCAAAGAGTGAGATAGCAGAGAGAGAGCAGAGAAAAGAGAGCAGCAGAGCAGAGAGCAGAGAGAGAGCAGAGAACAGAGAGAGCAGAGAAAAGAGAGTGCAGAGAGCAGAGAGCAGAGAGAGAGCAGATAGAGCAGAGCGAGGAGAAGAGAGCAGAGAGTGAGATCAGAGAGTGAGAGAGAAGAGGGCAGAGAGAGCGGAGAGAGCGAGCAGAAAGAGAGCAGAGAAGAGAGAGAGAGCAGAAAGAGAGCAGAGAAGAGAGAGCAGAGAACAGAGAGAGAGCAGAGGGAGGGAGAGAGCAGAGAACAGAGAGAGAGCAGAGGGAGAGAGAGAGAGTAGAGAACAGAGAGAGAGAGCAGAAAGAGAGAGCAGAGAGAGAGAGCAGAGAGAGAGGGCAGAGAGAGCAGAGAGAGAGAGGGCAGAGAGAGCAGAGAGAGAGAGGGCAGAGAGAGCGGAGAGAGCGAGCAGAAAGAGAGCAGAGAAGAGAGAGCAGAGAACAGAGTGAGAGCAGAGGGAGGGAGAGAGCAGAGAACAGAGAGAGAGCAGAGGGAGAGAGAGAGTAGAGAACAGAGAGAGAGTAGAGAACAGAGAGAGAGAGCAGAAAGAGAGAGCAGAGAGAGAGAGGGCAGAGAGCAGAGAGGGCAGAGAGAGCAAGCAGAAAGAGAGCAGAGAAGAGAGAGCAGAGAATTCTGTTGCTATAGTGACCCTGCATCACAACACTCTGTTGCTATAGTGACCCTGCATTACAACACTCTGTTGCTATAGTAACCCTGCATCACACCACTCTGTTGCTATAGTAACCCTGCATCACAACACTCTGTTGTACTAATTGTACAATTTGTTTAATTCTATTCCACATATTTAATTGTTTTGTATTTCATTTCATATTTGTTTCATGTTTCAACCAGTCGCAGGTTAACATCAACCTGACAGAGGAAACGTAAAATCAATAAACAAACTGTTTTCACAATTAACAAGCTTTTCTTGTTTCAAGTATGTTTTATTATGAAAAGTACAATATATCCTTGTATACTTGTCCAACTATGGAGCGTATGTCCATATATAATTATATATAATTGTATAATTAGTTTTTCAACATAAAAGACAACACATGATCACATTGGTATTTTAACAGTGTTGTTGTAAGAGGTCCTCACAACTATAGAAAGACACGCATGTGTGTGTGTGTCCAGAGTGTGTGTGTGTGTGTCCAGAGTGTGTGTGTGTGTGTGTGTCCAGAGTGTGTGTGTGTGTGTGTGTGTGTCCAGAGTGTGTGTGTGTGTGTGTGTCCAGAGTGTGTGTGTGTCCAGAATGGGTGTGTGTCCAGTGTGTGTGTGTGTCCTGAGTGTGTGTGTGCCCAGAGTGTGTGTGCCAAGAGTGTGTGTGTGTCCTGAGTGTGTGTGTCCAGTGTGTGTGTGTGTCCTGTGTGTGTGTCCTGTGTGTCCAGTGTGTGAGTGTGTGTCCTGTGTGTGTGTTTGTGTGTGTGTGTGTATTTGTCCAGTGTGTGTTTGTCCAGTGTGTGTGTGTGTGTGTGTGTGTCCAGAGTGTGTGTGTGTCCAGAGTGTGTGTCCAGTGTGTGTGTGTGTGTGTGTCCAGAGTGTGTGTGTGTCCAGAATGTGTGTGTGTGTCCAGTGTGTGTGTGTGTCCAGTGTGTGTGTGTGTGTCCAGAGTGTGTGTGTGTGTCCAGAGTGTGTGTGTGTCCAGAGTGTGTGTGTGTCCAGAGTGTGTGTGTGTCCAGAGTGTGTGTGTGTCCAGAGTGTGTGTGTCCAGAGTGTGTGTGTCCAGTGTGTGTGTGTGTCCAGAGTGTGTGTCCAGTGTGTGTGTGTGTCCAGTGTGTGTGTGTGTCCAGTGTGTGTGTGTGTCCAGTGTGTGTGTGTGTGTCCAGAGTGTGTGTGTGTCCAGAATGTGTGTGTGTCCAGAATGTGTGTGTGCCCAGTGTGTGTGTGTGCCCAGTGTGTGTGTGTGCCCAGAGTGTGTGTGTGCCAAGAGTGTGTGTGTGTCCTGAGTGTGTGTGTCCAGTGTGTGTGTGTGTGTCCTGTGTGTGTGTGTGTGTCCAGTGTGTGTGTGTGTGTCCAGTGTGTGTGTTTGTGTGTGTGTGTGTATTTGTCCAGTGTGTGTTTGTCCAGTGTGTGTGTGTGTGTGTGTGTGTGTGTCCAGAGTGTGTGTGTGTCCAGAGTGTGTGTGTGTGTGTGTCCAGAGTGTGTGTGTGTGTGTGTCCAGAGTGTGTGTGTGCCCAGAGTGTGTGTGTCCAGTGTGTGTGTGTGTCCAGTGTGTGTGTGTCCAGAGTGTGTGTGTGCCCAGAGTGTGTGTGTGCCCAGAGTGTGTGTTTGTGTGTGTGTGTGTATTTGTCCAGTGTGTGTTTGTCCAGTGTGTGTGTGTCCAGTGTGTGTGTGTCCAGTGTGTGTGTGTCCAGTGTGTGTGTGTGTGTCCTGTGTGTGTGTTTGTGTGTGTGTGCGTGTGTGTGTATTTGTCCAGTGTGTGTGTGTGTGTGTGTGTGTGTGTGTATTTGTCCAGTGTGTGTTTGTCCAGTGTGTGTGTGTCCAGAGTGTGTGTGTGTCCAGAGTGTGTGTGTGTCCTGTCTGTGTGTGTGTGTCCAGTGTGTGTGTGTGTCCAGTGTGTGTGTGTGTCCAGAGTGTGTGTGTCCAGTGTGTGTGTGTCCAGTGTGTGTGTGTGTGTGTCCTGTGTGTGTCCTGTGTGTGTGTGTGTCCTGTGTGTGTGTGTGTGTGTCCTGTGTGTGTGTTTGCGTGTCCACTGTGTGTGTGTGTGTATTTGTCCAGTGTGTGTTTGTCCAGTGTGTGTGTGTCCAGTGTGTGTGTGTGTCCAGTGTGTGTGTGTGTCCAGAGTGTGTGTGTGTCCAGAATGGGTGTGTGTCCAGTGTGTGTGTGTGTCCAGTGTGTGTGTGTGTCCAGAGTGTGTGTGTGTCCAGAATGTGTTTGTGTCCAGAATGTGTGTGTGCCAAGAGTGTGTGTGTGTCCAGAGTGTGTGTGTGCCCAGAGTGTGTGTGTGCCCAGAGTGTGTGTGTGCCCAGAGTGTGTGTGTGTCCTGAGTGTGTGTGTCCAGTGTGTGTGTGTGTCCTGTGTGTGTGTGTGTGTGTCCTGTGTGTGTGTGTGTGTGTCCTGTGTGTGTGTGTGTCCAGTGTGTGTGTGTGTGTGTCCAGTGTGTGTGTGTGTGTGTGTGTGTGTGTGTCCAGTGTGTGTGTGTGTGTGTGTGTGTGTGTGTCCAGTGTGTGTGTGTCCAGTGTGTGTGTGTGTCCAGTGTGTGTGTGTGTCCAGAGTGTGTGTGTGTCCAGAGTGTGTGTGTCCAGAGTGTGTGTGTGCCCAGAGTGTGTGTGTGTGTCCTGTGTGTGTGTTTGTGTGTGTGTGTATTTGTCCAGTGTGTGTTTGTCCAGTGTGTGTGTGTCCAGAGTGTGTGTGTCCAGTGTGTGTGTGTCCAGTGTGTGTGTCCAGTGTGTGTGTGTGTGTGTGTGTATTTGTCCAGTGTGTGTGTGTGTGTGTATTTGTCCAGTGTGTGTTTGTCCAGTGTGTGTGTGTGTCCAGAGTGTGTGTCCCCAGTGTGTGTGTGTGTGTCCTGTGTGTGTGTGTGTCCTGTGTGTGTGTGTGCGTGTCCACTGTGTGTGTGTGTGTGTGTGTATTTGTCCAGTGTGTGTGTGTCCAGTGTGTGTGTGTGTGTGTGTGTCCACTGTGTGTGTCCAGTGTGTGTGTGTCCAGTGTGTGTGTGTGTGTCCAGAGTGTGTGTGTCCAGTGTGTGGGTGTGTGTGTGTGTGTGTCCACTGTGTGTGTGTGTCCAGTGTGTGTGTGTGTCCAGTGTGTGTGTGTGTCCAGAGTGTGTGTGTGTCCTGTGTGTGTGTGTGTGTGTGACCACTGTGTGTGTGTGTGTGTGTGTGTTTATTTGTCCAGTGTGTGTTTGTCCAGTGTGTGTGTGTCCAGAGTGTGTGTGTGTCCTGTGTGTGTGTGTTTGTCCTGTGTGTGTGTGTCCAGTGAGTGAATGTGTGTGTGTGTGTCAGGTTATTATTTTAGGGACACTGAGTCACCAAAATCCCAAACCCCAAACCCTGGATAGAGGGGCTCAGTGAATGTGGAGGTGAATGTGATCAGGTGGGTCAGTGTGTCAGAGGAGGCTCTATAGAAGGACAGAGTGCCGGCTGGCCAGTCCAGATACACTCCTACTCTGTGGGAGCTGGAGGAGGGGACGTCTATGGTAGTGAGATTATCATTGTGCCTGGCAGTGTAACGGTTGTCAGAGCAGAACAGACTCCAGGACTTGTCATTGTATCCAAGATAACAGTCATCTCCTCTCCTGCTGATTCCTTTATATGTCACTCCTATATCAGCCCTTCTCCCCCTCCACTCTACCTCCCAGTAACAGCACCCAGTCAGACCCTCTCTACACAGCACCTGTCTATAGCCCTCAAATCTCTCTGGGTGATCAGGATACGGCTGCTCCTCTCTCCTCCATGTCACCTTTCTGTTCCCCCCAGACAGAGAGAGGCGTCTGTTTACTGTGTTTGGGTCCAGTGTGAGATCACAGACATCTGATGGATGAAACCAGACACAATATTAGAAATCATCATCATTCACATTAGAATGTTAACTCACTTTTAACTAATTCATTTAATGTAGATGTTTCTAGGTCTCAAAACGAGAAGTTAAGGTAACTTGAGACTTGTTGAATGATCATATGTTATACTGTATGGTAATATAAAACACACCTTTTCCTATTAATTACACACACCTGTATGAACACAAACACACACACACACATTTTCAAAACAACTCTGTAATCTTTGGTGTCCCTGATTTCTGCTTCTGTAGAACTACAGCTGATATTTAATATGACCAAGTCAGTAATGATGGTGGTATTTGACTTAACTTGAATTAAGACTTATTCTTAGTCATATTCTTCACAGCAGTCAACACTCACATTTTCTAAGCCCAGGTTTCATTCTGTTCTCTCCACCATGTTCCACACTGTAGCGGTAAGCAGAAGAACAGACAGTCATTGAGTGACACACACACACACACACACACACTTACACACACACAAACAGTCAGCATGTAACTTTACTAATTCCGTCCAAGTGGTGGTCAGAATGTTTGTCTTAACTAGCCTGATAAGTCCAACATGTCTGATATGAACATTGACATAAACCCTCTACATACTTGAGTTTCTCCAGTCTGCAGTGTGGATCCTCCAGTCCAGCAGAGAGCAGTCTGACTCCTGAGTCTCCTGGGTGATTGTATCTCAGGTCCAGCTCTCTCAGGTGTGAGGGGTTTGACCTCAGAGCTGAGACCAGAGAAGCACAGCCTTCCTCTGTGACCAGACAGCCTGACAGCCTGCAAAGAGTCAAATCATATTAAAACCACACTGATATTCTTTGGTGGTGAGAATAGTGACAGTATATATTATTTCAACATATTCAGATATATCAGTGTCCTGAAACCTTCCATATCTATTCATAAATGAATGTATCATTATTAGAAATGACAAATTATCAAAGTATTGCTTGTAGATAGAAAAATGTATAGTACAAATATTATAGTAGACTGACCAGACCAGTTTAAAAAGCAGTATCAGTCAGAAGACAGACAGTGAGGAATCAGATGTAGATTGTATTGAGTATACAGTCCACACCATATCTATTTAGACAGTGAGGAATCAGATTTAGCAAAGCACCACATTTAAAACTGTAAGCTTCACTGTCCAAACACATATGGTGTGGACTATGTGTGTCTGGTAAACACATGTGGATCTGGTGAACAGTTATCACTTGTTGACCAACTACAGGAATACTGACCTCAGAGTCTCCAGTTTACAGTGGGGATTCCCCAGTCCAGCAGAGAGCAGCTTCACTCCTGAATCCTTCAGGTCATTGTTACTCAGATCCAGCTCTCTCAGGTGTGAGGGGTTTGAACTGAGAACTGAGGCAAACACTTCACAGGATGTGTCTGTGAGTTTACAGACAGTGAGTCTGAAACACAGAAGAAATACAATGACAGACAGGTTATATTAAAATATTTCGCTTAGCTTTCTCTGCTTACACTGTAACCTGTGCACAAATAACGTGTTGGTTTTAGCCTCAGACCAGAGAGGCCTAGAAATGACACATTTTCCAAGTATTGCTTGTAGATAGAAAGATGCATATTAACAAATATGTAAGTAGACTGACCAGACCAGTTTAAAAATCAGTATCAGTCAAAAGACAGACAGTGAGGTATCAGATTTAGATTGTATTGAGTATACAGTCCACACCATATCTATTTAGACAGTGAGGAATCAGATGTAGATTGTATTGAGTATACAGTCCACACCATATCTATTTTTACAGTGAAGCTAACATTTTAAATGTGTCTCTATTCTCCAACATTTTGGATTTGAGGTCAAATGTTTCATATGAGGTGACAGTTTATAATGTCACCTTTAATTTGAGGGGATTTTAAGACATATGTTTCACTATTAAAAATGAAAACAATTTATGTTTCCAGTCTCCCCATTTGAAGAAGTCTTAAGTATTCTGAACAATTCACTCATAGTGAATTAAAATAGTCAAAAATGTAGTTTTTTGTCGTAAACTCGTTGGTTGCATTTGCAGTTTGTGTTGGTTGTGTTTTTGGTTGTGTTTTGCCCAATAATAAAATGGTGGATGATGAGTGGAGTAACTTTTCTGTCTAAGAGAGTAGATAACATGTTTCTAAACAATAATGAATGAATCCTGATGATGTTAAGAAAAATCATGAAAGAATCATGAATAATAATGAGTGAGAAAGTTACAGAGGCTACAACAAAACATGCTAACCTCTCACCATTACCAATAACAGAGGATACAACAAAACATGCTAACCTCTCACCATTACCAATAACAGAGACTACAACAAAACATGCTAACCTCTCACCATTACCAATAACAGAGACTACAACAAAACATGCTAACCTCTCACCATTACCAATAACAGAGGCTACAACAAAACATGCTAACCTCTCACCATTACCAATAACAGAGGCTACAACAAAACATGCTAACCTCTCACCATTACCAATAACAGAGGCTACAACAAAACATGCTAACCTCTCACCATTACCAATAACAGAGGATACAACAAAACATGCTAATCTCTCACCATTACCAATAACAGAGGCTACAACAAAACATGCTAACCTCTCACCATTACCAATAACAGAGGCTACAACAAAACATGCTAACCTCTCACCATTACCAATAACAGAGGCTACAACAAAACATACTAACCTCTCACCATTACCAATAACAGAGGGGGTATGATGTTTGTACCTCTAACTTTCTCATTCATCATCATTCACGATTAATTCATAATTATGGTAGCATCCACATGAATGTAGAAGTGTTCAGAAACATCTTCTATTCTTACTGACAATACAAGTAAAGTGACTCCAAAATGACAGGACATTATTCACCATTCAGTTTCTATTAGGAAAACATCTAAAACACAACCAAGACAAACTGGAAATGCATTCAACAAGTTAGTAGAATCACAAGCTTGATGTAATCACTGCAGGCATGGAATATGGGACCAAATACTAAACGTATGACTACTTTAATACACTATAAGTGAATATAACCGAATAATTACGACTTTTCAAATGGGAGAACTACATACATAAAGTGCTTTCATATCTGATAATACTGACCTCAGAGTCTCCAGTTTACAGTGGGGATTCCCCAGTCCAGCAGAGAGCAGCTTCACTCCTGAATCCTTCAGGTCATTGTTACTCAGATCCAGCTCTCTCAGGTGTGAGGGGTTTGACCTCAGAGCTGAGACCAGAGAAGCACAGCCTTCCTCTGTGACTCCACAGCCTGACAGCCTGACAAAGAGATCATCATGACATCACAAACACACTGTTAATTTAACACCAGTAGTGTAGAAGGACAATGGCAGATGCATTTGGTTAATTATCCAAAACAACATATAGATTCATCTTCCATCTCCTAGAATTGTATGGTCATATTGTTATACTAATGTGAAAATCAATGAATTTATTCAATAAGTTATTCAAATGAATATTATGTAAATATTATAATACATAATTTTCTCTAAACTGAACATTTCTTCCTGATGATTAGTTCTTATATGTCATTTTATTTACTCACAGAGCAGCTCTGGAGGCTTTGACCACTGGCAGCAGCCTCAGAAGACCTTCCTCTGATCTGGAGTATTTCTTCAGGTCAAACACATCCAGCTCCTTTTCTGAAGTCAGCAACACAAAGACCAGAGCTGACCACTGTGCAGGTGACAGGTTGGGTTTTGAGAGACTTCCTGATCTCAGGTATCTTTGGATCTCCTCTACTAGAGAATGGTCATTCAGTTCATTCAGACAGTGGAACAGATTGATGCTCCTCTCTGGAGAGAGATCCTCCCTGATCTTCTCCTTGATGTACTCGACTGTGTCTTCATGGCTCTGTGAGCTGCTTCTGGTCTTTGTCAGTAGACCTCGTAAGTGCTTCTGATTGGACTCCAGTGAGAGGCCCAGGAGGAAGCGGAGGAAAAGGTCCAGGTTTCCCGTCTCACTTTGTAAGGCTTTATCCACAGCACTCTTGTAGAAAGTAACTTTACGCCTTTGTTTGATCCTCACAGAAAGGTTCCTGGACGTTGATTGAGGTTCTCCATTAGATTCTCATTGTTGTTGATGAATGAGAGGAACACATATACAGCAGCCAGAAACTCCTGAATGCTCAGATGAACAAAGCAGTACACCTTGTCCTGGTACAGCCCACATTCCTCTTTAAAGAGCTGTGTGCACAATCCTGAGTACACTGAGGCTTCATTAACATCAATGCCAGCCTCTTTCAGGTCTTCTTCATAGAAAATCAGATTGCCCTTCACAAGCTGTTGAAAAGCCAGTTTTCCCAATGACAGAATGCTCTCTTTATTCCAGTGTGGATCTGTCTCTTCTTTCCCAATATACTTGTCATTCTTCTGTTTGGTATGAAACACCACAAGGTGTGCGTACATCTCAGTCAGAGTCTTGGGCATCTCTTCTCTCTTATTTTCCAGCATGTGTTCAAGGACTGTTGCAGAAATCCAACAGAAGACTGGAATGTGGCACATGATGTGGAGGCTCCTTGATGTCTTTATGTGTGAGATGATTCTGCTGGCCAAGTCCTCATCACTGAATCTCTTCCTGAAGTAGTCCTCCTTCTGTGGGTCATTGAACCCTCGTACCTCTGTCACCTGGTCAACACACCCTGAAGGGATCTTATTGGCTGCTGCAGGTCGGGTAGTTATCCAGAGGAGAGCAGAGGGAAGCAGATTTCCCTTGATGAGATTTGTTAGCAGAACATCCACTGAGGTTGACTCTGTGACGTCCCAACAGATCTTGTTCTTCTGGAAGTCTAGGGGCAGTCGGCACTCATCCAGACCATCAAAGATGAACAGAACTTTGTACTTGTCGTAGTTGGAGATTCTTGAATCTTTGGTTTCCATTGAGAAGTGATTAAGAAGTTCAATTAAAGTGTGTTTGACCTCTTTCATCAAATTCAGCTCCCGAAAAGGGAATGAAAATACAAATTGGACATCCTGATTTGCTTTTCCTTCAGCCCAGTCCAGAATGAACTTCTGCACAGAGACTGTTTTTCCAATGCCAGCGACTCCCTTTGTCAGCACAGTTCTGATAGGTTTGTCTTGTCCAGTTAAGGGTTTGAAGATGTCATTACATTTGATTGCAGTCTCTGGTCTTGCTTGTTTCCTGGTTGTTGTCTCAATCTGTCTCAGCTCATGTTCATTATTGACCTCTCCTGTTCCACCCTCTGTGATGTAGAGCTCTGTGTAGATCTTATTGAGAAGTGTTGGGTTTCCTTGTTTAGCGATCCCCTCAAATACACATTGAAACTTTTTCTTTAGATTAGATTTGAGTTCACGTTGGCAAATCACAGCAAGCTCATCTGAATGAAGAAATAATAGGATGTGTAGGACTGTTGTAAAGTTTGAAATTACATGAATTTATTCTCTAAACTGACTGTATAAATGTGTACAGTATTGTAGGACTGTTATGAAGTTTAAATATTTTCAAAAAGACCGGTGTGACTGATTATATTATTATCGGTATTATTGATGGTATAATAAATAACACAGAGGATATTAATATTACGTCTGTTTTAATGTCTACAGTATTGTAGGACTGTTATAAAGTTTTACATTATAATAATTTAGTCTCTTAACTGACTGTATAAATGTGTAAATGTTTTCATAATGCATTACAGACTGGTGTGACTGATTATATTATTATCGGTATTATTGATGGTATTATTAATGTTCTCTCTCTAAATGAATCACCACAACACATCCCTGCTGCTACTTGATGAGGTCACTAGGTGTTGTGTTAAGGCTGCTACAATATCATTGAGTTACACAGCTACTTTAGCTGTACTTTAGCTACAGCTTTTAAATGTTATGAAACATCATTCAACATGAGGCAGACAGATCTTACATTTCTCCAGTGTGTCAGCAAGCTCCATCTGGTTCATTTTCCTCAGGATGTGCAGTGTGATCTTCAGAGCCCCCTCTCTGGCACTGCTCTCCTGCTTCTCATCTTCAGCGTCCACCACTTCCTTATCCTGCTTCTGACTCTCAAAGCCTTCTGGGAGTTCTGGACTAAGAATCCTCTTGAACATCTTCAGCTCGTTCTTCACAAATGTCATAATTTTCTCTTCAAGCAACTGAAATAAATAAAGTAAATAAGTTAAGCAAGATAATAAATGCTTTCTCATTAACACATTAATGAATGATTGACAGATCAACTTTACTTGAGGTAAACAAAAACAAATGTACATAACAGGACCACATACACTGAATATGGAGGCCAGGTCTGTTTGATGACTCTGGGAAGACTGACCACTGAGAATCTCTGACTCTGATCTCTCCTGTTGGTTTCTGTGGACACAACATGCGATTACATCTCCTCATCCAGGGAGTACACACACACACACACACACACACACACACACACACACACACACACACACACACACACACACACACACACACACACACACACACACACACTGAGGGAATGTTCTGTTTGTTTAATATTGTTTTAGGACTATGAAAATGGACAAAATGATTAGCCTGTGGATTATGAAAACAACAACAATAAATGGGAAAATGGGAGGAGAAATGACTAGAGACAGTGTTGTTTAACTCACTGACCAGGAACCATGAGTTCTTCTTACCTTTGTTCAGTAGAAAAGTCTCCCTCTCTAAAGGTTAGAGGAGGATCCATAGACTGGTCACTCTTCATGGACACACAGCTGGGAACAGGGGAGGCTGGTCTCTCCTGCTTGATTGGTCTTCAACACAACAGAGACAAACATTACATCTCTCATCTTCTCTGAGCTCAGATGGGGAAACATAAGAGTTTCATTCCAAAACACTATATATCAATTTTCAGAAATGTTAGTAAATTAGCTTTTATTGTTCAAAGCATTTCTGAAAGAGATTGGTGTGTTTTTTCTCTATCTAATCATGGCATGGGGTTGTTCACTATCTAATCATGGGGTTGTTCACTATCTAATCATGGGGTTGTTCACTATCTAATCATGGGGTTGTTCACTATCTAATCATGGGGTTGTTCACTATCTAATCATGGGGTTGTTCACTATCTAATCATGGGGTTGTTCACTATCTAATCATGGGGTTGTTCACTATCTAATCATGGGGTTGTTCACTATCTAATCATGGGGTTGTTCACTATCTAATCATGGGGTTGTTCACTATCTAATCATGGGGTTGTTCACTATCTAATCATGGGGTTGTTCACTATCTAATCATGGGGTTGTCCCCTATCTAATCATGGGGTTGTTCACTATCTAATCATGGGGTTGTCCCCTATCTAATCATGGGGTTGTTCACTATCTAATCATGGGGTTGTTCACTAGCTAATCATGGGGTTGTTCACTATCTAATCATGGGGTTGTTCACTATCTAATCATGGGGTTGTTCACTATCTAATCATGGGGTTGTTCACTATCTAATCATGGGGTTGTTCACTATCTAATCATGGGGTTGTTCACTATCTAATCATGGGGTTGTTCACTATCTAATCATGGGGTTGTTCACTATCTAATCATGGGGTTGTTCACTATCTAATCATGGGGTTGTTCACTAGCTAATCATGGGATTGTTCACTATCTAATCACGGCATGGGGTTGTTCACTATCTAATCATGGGGTTGTTCACTAGCTAATCATGGGGTTGTTCACTATCTAATCATGGGGTTGTTCACTATCTAATCATGGGGTTGTTCACTAGCTAATCATGGGGTTGTTCACTATCTAATCATGGGGTTGTTCACTATCTAATCATGGGGTTGTTCACTATCTAATCATGGGGTTGTTCACTATCTAATCATGGGGTTGTTCACTATCTAATCATGGGGTTGTTCACTATCTAATCATGGGGTTGTTCACTATCTAATCATGGGGTTGTTCACTATCTAATCATGGGGTTGTTCACTATCTAATCATGGGGTTGTTCACTAGCTAATCATGGGGTTGTTCACTATCTAATCATGGGATTGTTCACTATCTAATCATGGGGTTGTTCACTATCTAATCATGGGGTTGTTCACTATCTAATCATGGGGTTGTTCACTATCTAATCATGGGGTTGTTCACTATCTAATCATGGGGTTGTTCACTATCTAATCATGGGGTTGTTCACTATCTAATCATGGGGTTGTTCTCTATCTAATCATGGGGTTGTTCACTATCTAATCATGGGGTTGTTCTCTATCTAATCATGGGGTTGTTCACTATCTAATCATGGGGTTGTTCACTATCTAATCATGGGGTTGTTCACTATCTAATCATGGGGTTGTTCACTATCTAATCATGGGGTTGTTCACTATCTAATCATGGGGTTGTTCACTATCTAATCATGGGGTTGTTCACTATCTAATCATGGGGTTGTTCACTATCTAATCATGGGGTTGTTCACTATCTAATCATGGGGTTGTTCACTATCTAATCATGGGGTTGTTCACTATCTAATCATGGGATTGTTCACTATCTAATCATGGGGTTGTTCACTATCTAATCATGGGGTTGTTCACTATCTAATCATGGGGTTGTTCACTATCTAATCATGGGGTTGTTCACTATCTAATCATGGGGTTGTTCACTATCTAATCATGGGGTTGTTCACTATCTAATCATGGGGTTGTTCACTAGCTAATCATGGGGTTGTTCACTATCTAATCATGGGGTTGTTCACTATCTAATCATGGGCTTGTTCAATGACAGATATGTATTTGTTTAAAATCACTTGATGTCTTCATTTCAGAGAGACAAATAATCATGTTTTTTTTCCGCAAAATGCTATATATTTGCCTCACTCTCAAATGTTACCGACCGGAATAATGAGGCTATAAGGATTACCAGTACTGAGTCAATGTGCAGGGTACCAGGTAGTTGAGGTAATAATGAGACTATAAGGAGTACCAGTACTGAGTCAATGTGCAGTGTACCAGGTAGTTGAGGTAATAATGAGACTATAAGGAGTACCAGTACTGAGTCAATGTGCAGGGTACCAGGTAGTTGAGGTAATAATGAGACTATAAGGAGTATCAGTACTGAGTCAATGTGCAGGGTACCAGGTAGTTGAGGTAATAATGAGACTATAGGAGAACCAGTACTGAGTCAATATGCAGGGTACCAGGTAGTTGAGGTAATAATGAGGCTATAAGGAGTACCAGTACTGAGTCAATGTGCAGGGTACCAGGTAGTTGAGGTAATAATGAGGCTATAAGGAGTACCAGTACTGAGTCAATGTGCAGGGTACCAGGTAGTTGAGGTAATAATGGACTATACGGAGTACCAGTACTGAGTCAATGTGCAGGGTACCAGGTAGTTGAGGTAATAATGAGACTATAAGGACTACCAGTACTGAGTCAATGTGCAGGGTACCAGGTAGTTGAGGTAATAATGAGGCTATAAGGAGTACAAGTACTGAATCAATGTGCAGGGTACCAGGTAGCTGAGGTAATAATGAGACTATAAGGAGTACCAGTACTGAGTCAATGTGCAGGGTACCAGGTAGTTGAGGTAATAATGAGACTATAAGGAGTACCAGTACTGAGTCAATGTGCAGGGTACCAGGTAGTTGAGGTAATAATGAGGCTATAAGGAGAACCAGTACTGAGTCAATGTTGTGTTTGGTTAATATTGTTTTAGGACTATGAAAATGGACAAAATGATGAGCCTATGGATTATGAAAACAACAACAATAAATGGGAAAATGGGAGGAGAAATGACTAGAGACAGTGTTGTTTAACTCACTGACCAGGACCCATGAGTTCTTCTTACCTTTGTTCAGTAGAAAAGTCTCCCTCTCTAAACACTATAGGTTGCATCATAGACCGGTCACTCTTCATGGACACACAGCTGGGAACAGGGGAGGCTGGTCTCTCCTGCGTGATTGGACTTCAACACAACAGAGACAAACATTACATCTCTCATCTACACTGAGCTCAGATGGGGAAACATAAGAAGAGTTTCACAAATAGAACTGACTTCTAGACGCTCGTTGCAGCGCCCGAGCAGTGTGTCATTTTTAAAAACGAGATTAATTTAGCGACGCGAGCGTTGTAGTCAGTCTGTCAGCCCCGCTAAAAGGCTGGTGTCGTTACTCTGCCTTCTCCGGGGGCATGTTGAGGTAAATTTACTAACCGGGAGGGTTGAATGATGTCATTTATTGGAGGGCTGGAAGACGCACTCTCGAGGTTGTTTACTCACAATATCAGATATTAAGATGATTTTTATAATGAAGGTATACTGAGGTTGAGGTTCTGACTAGTGATTATTTACCCGGGGTTCAATACCTGCTATTGAGGCGCCCTGAAAATAATATTCAAAAGTTTGGTCATTGGACACAGAGGTTTAAACACTAAAGTTACCGTCCATCTAGTGAAGAGAGGAGAACCGGACAGAGGTAGCCAGTGTCCGTCAACGAGAGAGGGAGAAGCCTCACCGGGATTTAACAGGTGGAAGAAACAACCGGGGAGCTCCATCGGTCCACAAGAAATGCAGACAGCCGGTGATGATGTAGTGGTAGCTATGGTAACTAGGATGCTGCTGGTAGAGTAACTAGCTAGCTTACCGAGATGTACTGACTAGCTAGGATAACTAGGATGCTGCTGGTAGAGTAGCTAGCTAGCTTACCGAGATGTACTGACTAGCTAGGATAACTAGGATGCTGCTGGTAGAGTAGCTAGCTAGCTTACCGAGCTGTTCCGACTAGCTGGTCGTTCTGTACCTCATCTCGATGATGAATCCGGTGAACCACAAAATGAAACAAGGATAGAGAGTGAAAAGGATCTGGCTACACTCATACTGTCCCTAACCGTAAAGAAAAAAAACTAATTGAACAATAAACTTTGGCGTCTCAACACTGTAACAAACTCCGTCGTTATTCCCCAAGATCACCTCAGTCCACTCTGCGCGTAACCGGACAATATCCTTGGCGCCACACCGAACGTGGACGCGGACAGTTCTGTACGGGGACGCGGGCAGTTCTGTACGGGGACGCGGAGTTCTGTACGGGGACGAGGACAGTTCTGTACGGGGACGCGGACAGTTCTGTACGTGGACGCGGACAGTTCTGTACGTGGACAGTTCTGTACGGGGACGAGGACAGTTCTGTACGGGGAGGAGGACAGTTCTGTACGGGGACGAGGACAGTTCTGTACGGGGACGCGGACAGTTCTGTACGGGGAGGAGGACAGTTCTGTACGGGGATGAGGACAGTTCTGTGGGTTACATTAGTAATATTCATATTGGATTATTATGTAAAACAAACATTCTATGTTTTTTTATAACAATATGTTGAGATCTGGGTCCATATCCACAAAGTGTCTCAGAGGAGAAAATTGGTCGTATAAGTGCTGAGAATAAAGACATTTTACACTTATGGGTCTAAATTAAAGCTATTTATGAAGTCTCTAGTCCCACCTAGTCAGCAGATATTTAGGACACCTGGTGAGCTGTCCTAAGTAGTTAAGAGTTAACAGCAGCTGTCCTAAGTAGTTAAGAGTTAACAGCAGGTGTCCTAAGTAGTTAAGAGTTAACAGCAGCTGTCCTGAGTAGTTAAGAGTTAACAGCAGGTGTCCTAAGTAGTTAAGAGTTAACAGCAGGTGTCCTAAGTAGTTAAGAGTTAACAGCAGCTGTCCTAAGTAGTTAAGAGTTAACAGCAGGTGTCTTGATAATACTATAGAATAATGCAGTCAGTGGTTCCTGAGCCACACGTGTAATTGCTTTGAGTAGTTAGAAAATAATGTTTTGATATTTGATATGATTAATACATTAATAATATATGTCTTGTGCTTTTGGCAATAATTTATGTAAAATAATTATGAATAACAAGTGATACCATGTGTGTTTCTAAAGCATTTTGTCTTCATTTTGGCAGATTAACTCATGCTTGTTCCCCAAGATTAACTCAGGTTCTCACCCAGTGGCTAAGGAGTTGGACCTGTGGCCTAAAGGTGGCTGGTTCGAATCCAGGTGGAAAATGTGCTATTTGCTAACTGCTGGGCTGCATGATGTCATTTATTGGCGGGCTGGAAGTCGCACTCTGTCTTTTCTATTCCGAGGTTGTTTACTCACAATATCAGATATTAAGATGATGTTTATAATGAATGTATACTAAGGTTGAGGTTTTGACTAGTGATTATTTACCCGGGGTTCAATACCTGCTATAGTCACTTTTTTTCTCCACCAAAAGCAACACAGGGTATATAGCTAACTAAAGTCATGAGACCATTTTAGAAAATAATGGGACATATAGGCTGTGGTTGCTGCTATTTTATGTCCATCATATTGCTGCTTGTAGCCTATAACTGATGCTTCATGGTCCATCATATTGCTGCTTGTAGACTATAACTGATGCTTTGTGGTCATATGCTCCCATCTATTGGAAATTTTGCAATTAAAAGTTATTAATTCAAATACAGACATTGGTGGGGCTGCTGAGAAATAAAGTGTATTTTTCTGGTTAATTTCTTAGATCTCTAACCTGCCCCACCTTTCACACGCCAATTGCTAGACTTTCACATAGAGGTTTCCAGGTCATCCAGTTCAAACCACATTTGAAAAATAAAACACGTGGCTTGTTGATCAAGTGTTCAGCCTTGCAATAATAAATATAATAAAATAACAAAACAAAAACAGCAAAATGCTGAGACAGGTTTCGATTAACAAAATAATCAGTGCTATTTGGTACTATAATGGTATTTACTAACATAATATTATTACTAAAACAGTTTCTAAAATAATTTGGGTTAAAGTTAATGCTAAAATAGGTAATACGTAGGGTTAGATGCTGATGTAAAAAGGGCTTTATAAATACATTTGATTGATTGTTAGGTTTAGGGATTTTAAGGCAAAAAACAGTATGGGTTTATAGCTCTCTTGCTCCTCCCTGTGGCCTTCTGTAGGTACTACATAACTCATTCACGACACCTGCTAGGCTCATAATCTGAGGTAGCAACTGCATCAGATCTACAAATCAATGAGCTATACCTGTCCGTTTGTTTTCTAACTCAGTGAAACTGCGCAGCTTTCACTCAATCCGATGCCGGCGAACGAACATTTCGATGCATTTCAAATTACCCAGCAGCCATTTAGAAACAACAAGTCATCAAAAAAAGTGTTGTTTCTTAATTTAAAAAATGTCTTCTGGCTGTTTAAATCGGCCACATCTTGAAAAAGAGGACAGGGACATAGGTTTTGTTTAGGTTGTATACCTTTTTCTGAAAACAAATATGGTTAACCATGACCAGAAAAGGTTTAAGGTTTAGCACCTCGTATAAAGGGTTATATTTATATTATTGTACTGTATAGTCAGATACTTCCTAATCTCCTATAAAGGTTAATATATATATATTATAGTTTGTGTCGGGGTGCTGTGGTCAGGTCAGTCTGTTATATCTGGAGTATTTCTCCTTTCTTATCTGGTGTCCTGTGTGAATTTAAGTATATCTCTAATTTTCTCTCTCTGAGGACCTGAGCCCTAGGACCATGCCTCAGGTCTACCTGGCCTGATGACTCCTTGCTGTCCCCAGTCCACCTGGCCGTGCTGCAGCTTCAGTTTCAAACGTTCTGCCTGTGGCTACGGAACCCTGACCTGTTCACCGGACATGCTACCTGTCCCAGACCTGCTGTTTTCAACTCTCTAGAGACAGCAGTAGATATACTCTGAATGATCAGCTTTGAAAAGCCAACTGACATTTAGTCCTGAGGTGCTGACCTGTTGCACCTTCTACAACCACTGTGATTATTATTATTTGACCCTGTTCGTCATCTATGAACATTTGAACATCTTGGCCATGTTCTGTTATAATCTCCACCCGGCACAGCCAGAAGAGGACTGGCCACCCCACATAGCCTGGTTCCTCTCTAGGTTTCTTCCTAGGTTTTGGCCTTTCTAGGGAGTTTTTCCTAGCCACCGTGCTTCTACACCTGCATTGCTTGCTGTTAGGGGTTTTAGGCTGGGTTTCTGTACAGCACTTTGAGATATCAGCTGATGTACGAAGGGCTTTATAAATACATTTGATTGAATTTGAATTGATGTGGATGAAGTCTTATGCCAGACCCACAAAGAAGGTGAGAAGTTAAAACAATTAGGTTTTTTCTTCTTCTACTGAGCTTTTGTTGTTAGTTGGAACATTTAGAGAAACTAAGAAGTATTTTCCCCTTATTTGTATTGATAGTGTGTTATGTTCAGAATACACAGCGATACTTTACACATGTGGATACCTGTGTGTTATGTTCAGAATACACAGCCATACTTTACACATCTGGATACCTGTGTGTTATGTTCAGAATACACAGCCATACTTTACACATCCAGATACCTGTGTGTTATGTTCAGAATACACAGCCTTACTTTACACATCAGGATACCTGTGTGTTATGTTCAGAATACACAGCCATACTTTACACATCAGGATACCTGTGTGTTATGTTCAGAATACACAGCCTTTACACATCTGGATACCTGTGTGTTATGTTCAGAATACACAGCCTTTACACATCTGGATACCTGTGTGTTATGTTCAGAATACACAGCCATACTTTACACATCTGGATACCTGTGTGTTATGTTTCAGAATACAAAACTTTAGCAATACTTTACACATCCGGATACCTGTGTTTTATTTATCAGAATACACAGCCTTTACACATCCGGATACCTGATGTGTTATGTTCAGAATACACAGTGTTTACGTGTTTACACATCTGGATACCTGTGTGTTATGTTCAGAATACACAGCCATACTTTACACATCAGGATACCTGTGTGGTTAGGATACCTGTGTGTTATGTTGTGTTAGGATACCTGTGGTTATGTTATGTTCAGAATACACAGCCTTTACACATCCGGATACCTGTGTGTTTATGTACAGAATAAGTTGTGGTTAGGTTGTGTTACACATCCGGATACCTGTGTGTTATGTTCAGAATACACAGCCATACTTTACACATCTGGATACCTGTGTGTTATGTTCAGAATACACAGCCTTTACACATCCGGATACCTGTGTGTTATGTTCAGAATACACAGCCATACTTTACACATCAGGATACCTGTGTGTTATGTTAGGTTGTGACATGTATGACTAAACTTTATGCAATCTGCTATGCCCTGCATACCGGAAAAGCAAAAGTCTCAAGTGGTTTTCATTTATACTGTCAGTGCGTAGTTGGTGCTTTGTGTAACCATTCAAATGATGGTTTGTGTTGCAGCAACAACAAAACATGTTTTACGTGTTTAAAGAGTTTTGCAAGAATTGTTTTCATTTTTGCAAGAGATGTATAATGTTTTGTTACTTTGATGTCAGGTGTTGTGGTTAGGTTCCATCACCCTGTGGTTAGGTTGTAGTTAGGTTAGGTTGTGGTTAGGTTGTGGTTAGGTTGTGGTTAGGTCAGGTTGTGGTTAGGTTAGGTTGTGGCAATAGGTTAGGTTGTGGTTAGGTTAGGTTGTGGCAATTATTTTGAGGAAAATAGGTTGAAGGTTAGGTTAGGTTGTGGTTAGGTTGTGGTTAGGTTGTGGTTAGGTTGTGGTTAGGTTAAGTTGTGGTTAGGTTGTGGTTAGGTTAGGTTAGGTTGTGGTTAGGTTGTGCAATAGGTTAGGTTATGAAGGTTGTCAGCAATCATTTTAGGTTAGGTTGTGAAAAATAACACATGAAGGTTCCATCAGCAATCATTTTAGGTTAGGTTGTGGTTAGGTTGTGGATAGGTTAGGTTAGCAATCATTTTGTGGTTAGGTTAGGTCATTGGTTAGTGTGCAGAGTTTTGCAGAAATAAGATAAGATATAAGATAAGCAAGAAATCAGAAACAACTGTAAAATCATAGAAAAACAATATGTTACAGACACATGAAGGCATCCATCAGCAATCATTTCTGAGGAAAAATAACACATGAAGGCATCCATCAGCAATCATTTCTGAGGAAAAATAACACATGAAGGCATCCATCAGCAATCATTTCTGAGGAAAAATAACACATGAAGGTATCCATCAGCAATCATTTCTGAGGAAAAATAATACATGAAGGTATCCATCAGCAATCATTTCTGAGGAAAAATAACACATGAAGGCATCCATCAGCAATCATTTCTGAGGAAAAATAACACATGAAGGCATCCATCAGCAATCATTTCTGAGGAAAAATAACACATGAAGGCATCCATCAGCAATCATTTCTGAGGAAAAATAACACATGAAGGCATCCATCAGCAATCATTTCTGAGGAAAAATAATACATGAAGGCCATCAGCAATCATTTCTGAGGAAAAATAACACATGAAGGCATCCATCAGCAATCATTTCTGAGGAAAAATAACACACGAAGGTATCCATCAGCAATCATTTCTGAGGAAAAATAACACATGAAGGCATCCATCAGCAATCATTTCTGAGGAAAAATAACACACAAAGGTATCCATCAGCAATCATTTCTGAGGAAAAATAACACATGAAGGCATCCATCAGCAATCATTTCTGAGGAAAAATAACACATGAAGGTATCCATCAGCAATCATTTCTGAGGAAAAATAACACATGAAGACCATCAGCAATCATTTCTGAGGAAAAATAACACATGAAGGCATCCATCAGCAATCATTTCTGAGGAAAAATAACACATGAAGGCATCCATCAGCAATCATTTCTGAGGAAAAATAACACATGAAGGCATCCATCAGCAATCATTTCTGAGGAAAAATAACACATGAAGGCATCCATCAGCAATCATTTCTGAGGAAAAATAACACATGAAGGCATCCATCAGCAATCATTTCTGAGGAAAAATAACACATGAAGGCCATCAGCAATCATTTCTGAGGAAAAATAACACATGAAGGCATCCATCAGCAATCATTTCTGAGGAAAAATAACACATGAAGGCATCCATCAGCAATCATTTCTGAGGAAAAATAACACATGAAGGCCATCAGCAATCATTTCTGAGGAAAAATAACACATGAAGGCATCCATCAGCAATCATTTCTGAGGAAAAATAACACATGAAGGCCATCAGCAATCATTTCTGAGGAAAAATAACACATGAAGGCATCCATCAGCAATCATTTCTGAGGAAAAATAACACATGAAGGCCATCAGCAATCATTTCTGAGGAAAAATAACACATGAAGGCATCCATCAGCAATCATTTCTGAGGAAAAATAACACATGTGAAAAAATGGTGGATGTACCGTTTTAGAAACAAACTCTTAATCAATTCTAAAAAACATTGTCATCTCACCTCTTAGCTTTGGTGTCATGTTCTCCAGAGAGACTCCTTTTAGAGGCAGGACCCCCCTCCTCGCTCTCCTCAGAGAGACTCCTTTTAGAGGCAGGCCCCCCCTCCTTTCTCTCCTTTCTCTCCCCAGAGAGACTCATTTTAGAGCACTGACCCCTAAACAGAGATCCAGCATGTTGGTTGTGGTTAACACAGTGACAACTAAACAGAGATCCAGCATGTTGGTTGTGGTTAACACAGTGTCAACTAATTATTGAAGGTCAATTGTTCGCTTTTATTTATTATCTCTTAGAAATAAAAATGTACTAACAGACACATCCATTTACATTACATTTAAGTCATTTAGCAGACGCTCTTATCCAGAGCGACTTACAAATTGGTGCATTCACCTTATGACATCCAGTGGAGCAGCCACTTTACAATAGTGCATCTAAATCTTTTAAGGGGGGTGAGAAGGATTACTTTATCCTATCCTAGGTATTCCTTAAAGAGGTGGTGTTTCAGGTGTCTCCGGAAGGTGGTGATTGACTCCGCTGTCCTGGCGTCGTGAGGGAGTTTGTTCCACCATTGGGGGGCCAGAGCAGCGAACAGTTTTGACTGGGCTGAGCGGGAACTGTACTTCCTCAGTGGTAGGGAGGCGAGCAGGCCAGAGGTGGATGAACGCAGTGCCCTTGTTTGGGTGTAAGGCCTGATCAGAGCCTGGAGGTACTGAGGTGCCGTTCCCCTCACAGCTCCGTAGGCAAGCACCATGGTCTTGTAGCGGATGCGAGCTTCAACTGGAAGCCAGTGGAGAGAGCGGAGGAGCGGGGTGACGTGAGAGAACTTGGGAAGGTTGAACACCAGACGGGCTGCGGCGTTCTGGATGAGTTGTAGGGGTTTAATGGCACAGGCAGGGAGCCCAGCCAACAGCGAGTTGCAGTAATCCAGACGGGAGTTGACAAGTGCCTGGATTAGGACCTGCGCCGCTTCCTGTGTGAGGCAAGGTCGTACTCTGCGGATGTTGTAGAGCATGAACCTACAGGAACGGGCCACCGCCTTGATGTTAGTTGAGAACGACAGGGTGTTGTCCAGGATCACGCCAAGGTTCTTAGCGCTCTGGGAGGAGGACACAGTGGAGTTGTCAACCGTGATGGCGAGATCATGGAACGGGCAGTCCTTCCCCGGGAGGAAGAGCAGCTCCGTCTTGCCGAGGTTCAGCTTGAGGTGGTGATCCGTCATCCACACTGATATGTCTGCCAGACATGCAGAGATGCGATTCGCCACCTGGTCATCAGAAGGGGGAAAGGAGAAGATTAATTGTGTGTCGTCTGCATAGCAATGATAGGAGAGACCATGTGAGGTTATGACAGAGCCAAGTGACTTGGTGTATAGCGAGAATAGGAGAGGGCCTAGAACAGAGCCCTGGGGACACCAGTGGTGAGAGCACGTGGTGAGGAGACGGATTCTCGCCACGCCACCTGGTAGGAGCGACCTGTCAGGTAGGACGCAATCCAAGCGTGGGCCGCGCCGGAGATGCCCAACTCGGAGAGGGTGGAGAGGAGGATCTGATGGTTCACAGTATCGAAGGCAGCCGATAGGTCTAGAAGGATGAGAGCAGAGGAGAGAGAGTTAGCTTTAGCAGTGCGGAGCGCCTCCGTGATACAGAGAAGAGCAGTCTCAGTTGAATGACTAGTCTTGAAACCTGACTGATTTGGATCAAGAAGGTCATTCTGAGAGAGATAGCGGGAGAGCTGGCCAAGGACGGCACGTTCAAGGGTTTTGGAGAGAAAAGAAAGAAGGGATACTGGTCTGTAGTTGTTGACATCGGAGGGATCGAGTGTAGGTTTTTTCAGAAGGGGTGCAACTCTCGCTCTCTTGAAAACGGAAGGGACGTAGCCAGCGGTCAGGGATGAGTTGATGAGCGAGGTGAGGTAAGGGAGAAGGTCTCCGGAAATGGTCTGGAGAAGAGAGGAGGGGATAGGGTCAAGCGGGCAGGTTGTTGGGCGGCCGGCCATCACAAGACGCGAGATTTCATCTGGAGAGAGAGGGGAGAAAGAGGTCAGAGCACAGGGTAGGGCAGTGTGAGCAGAACCAGCGGTGTCGTTTGACTTAGCAAACGAGGATCGGATGTCGTCGACCTTCTTTTCAAAATGGTTGACGAAGTCATCTGCAGAGAGGGGGGGGGAGGAAGGAGGGAGGAGAAGGTGGCAAAGAGCTTCCTAGGGTTAGAGGCAGATGCTTGGAATTTAGAGTGGTAGAAAGTGGCTTTAGCAGCAGCGACAGAAGAGGAAAATGTAGAGAGGAGGGAGTGAAAGGATGCCAGGTCCGCAGGGAGGCGAGTTTTCCTCCATTTCCGCTCGGCTGCCCGGAGCCCTGTTCTGTGAGCTCGCAATGAGTCGTCGAGCCACGGAGCGGGAGGGGAGGACCGAGCCGGCCTGGAGGATAGGGGACATAGAGAGTCAAAGGATGCAGAAAGGGAGGAGAGGAGGGTTGAGGAGGCAGAATCAGGAGATAGGTTGGAGAAGGTTTGAGCAGAGGGAAGAGATGATAGGATGGAAGAGGAGAGAGTAGCGGGGGAGAGAGAGCGAAGGTTGGGACGGCGCGATACCATCCGAGTAGGGGCAGTGTGGGAAGTGTTGGATGAGAGCGAGAGGGAAAAGGATACAAGGTAGTGGTCGGAGACTTGGAGGGGAGTTGCAACGAGGTTAGTGGAAGAACAGCATCTAGTAAAGATGAGGTCGAGCGTATTTCCTGCCTTGTGAGTAGGGGGGAAGGTGAGAGGGTGAGGTCAAAGAGGAGAGGAGTGGAAAGAAGGAGGCAGAGAGGAATGAGTCAAAGGTAGGCGTGGGGAGGTTAAAGTCGCCCAGAACTGTGAGAGGTGAGCCGTCCTCAGGAAAGGAGCTAATCAAGGCATCAAGCTCATTGATGAACTCTCCGAGGGAACCTGGAGGGCGATAAATGATAAGGATGTTAAGCTTGAAAGGGCTGGTAACTGTGACAGCATGGAATTCAAAGGAGGCGATAGACAGATGGGTAAGGGGAGAAAGAGAGAATGACCACTTGGGAGAGATGAGGATCCCGGTGCCACCACCCCGCTGACCAGAAGCTCTCGGGGTGTGCGAGAACACGTGGGCAGACGAAGAGAGAGCAGTAGGAGTAGCAGTGTTGTCTGTGGTGATCCATGTTTCCGTCAGTGCCAAGAAGTCGAGGGACTGGAGGGAGACATAGGCGGAGATGAACTCTGCCTTGTTGGCCGCAGATCGGCAGTTCCAGAGGCTACCGGAGACCTGGAACTCCACGTGGGTCGTGCGCGCTGGGACCACCAGATTAGGGTGGCCGCGGCCACGCGGTGTGGAGCGTTTGTATGGTCTGTGCAGAGAGGAGAGAACAGGGATAGACAGACACATAGTTGACAGGCTACACAAGAGGCTACGCTAATGCAAAGGAGATTGGAATGACAAGTGGACTACACGTCACGAGTGTTCAGAGAGTTAAGCTTACGTAGCAAGAATCTTATTGACTAAAATGATTAAAATGATACAGTACTGCTGAAGTAGGCTAGCTGGCAGAGGCTGCGTTGTTGACTAAGTAGGCTAGTTGGCATTGGCTGCGTTGTTGACACTACACTAATCAAGTCATTCCGTTGAGTGTAATAGTTTCTACTGTGCTGCTATTCGGGGCTAGCTGGCTAGCTAGCAGTGTTGATTACGTTACGTTGCGTTAAAAGAACGACAATAGCTGGCTAGCTAACCTAGGAAATCGCTCAAGACTACACAATTATCTGATTCAAAGACGGCTATGTAGCTAGCTATGTAGCTAGCTACGATCAAACAAATCAAGCCGTTGTACTGTAATGAAATGAAATGAAAAATGTGATACTACCTGTGGAGCGAAGCGAAATGCGACCGGATTGTTGAGTGCGGAAGTTCTGTTCGGTAGACGTTGGCTAGCTGTTGGCTAGCTAGGAGTGTCTCCTACGTTAAGGACGACAAATAGCTGGCTAGCTAACCTCGGTAAATTAAGATAATCACTCTAAAACTACACACTCTAAACTACACAATTATCTTGGATACGAAGACAGCAAAGACAACTATGTAGCTAGCTAACACTACACTAATCAAGTCGTTCAGTTGAGTGTAATAGTTGTGCTGCTAATCGGTAGACAGTGGACTAGCTAACGGTGGTCGTTAGCTAGCTGGCTAGCTGCAGGGCAGTGTAGACTGCGTTAGGACGACGAAATACGATAATTACGCAATTATCTATGATACAAAGACGGCTATGTAGCTAGCTAAGAAGAAATTGCTAAGATTAGACAAATCAAACCGTTGCTAATCGGTAGACGGTGGACTAGCTAACGGTGGACGTTAGCTAGCTGCAGGGCAGTGTAGACTGCGTTAGGACAACGAAATACGATAATTACGCAATTATCAATTATACAAAGACGGCTATGTAGCTAGCTAAGCTAGAGGACACCTGATAAACTTCCAGAAATATGCTTTAAATACAAAATAAATATATACATTGTCACATTCGCTATTGACTTTTCGATATATGAACCAGTTTTCCAAAGACGCTATTGTGTTATACAGTTTGAAACAGTTTTTATGTCCAGCAGAAGGAGACGTGCTCTCAGAATATCTCAGACTGAACAGCAGGCAGACCAACTTTACAAATAGGGGAGAAGCATTCAAAACCCACTACTTGTTCTTTCAAGGAAAATAATACAAAAATGGCAAGTCTGAAAACCTCTCGTATTAACAACCTTACTACAATAGCAACAAATATGTTTTATGAATTCGACAACACATAATGAAAGGAAACGTTATTCATATCACCCCTCTTTCTGAGGTGAATGGTTTCACCCACTACTCTACCCGGAACTGCGGTGTTCTCTGATATCCACGTTGCGCGCATCGCGAGTGAGGTTGATGGAAACTCTACATTTTCACTTTGTCACACATGCACCTTTGATACCCGTTCACGAGTATCACTGTAGCCATAAATAAACAGAATGTTCCTCATTTAAATTTATACGGGTTAAATTGAATAGTAACTGTAATCTCGACACTGACTGACACTATAGGCCTATAAAGTAATTTAATATGAACTGCAGAATTATGCAGAATTATGCATTTTTTGCATTTAAATGAAACAACAAATGTTAATTTAGGGGTGGAGAAATATGATTTATTTCAGTATCTCTTGAGATATTGTGAATGAGAGTGTAAGCTGTTATCTCTGACACTGATACAAGCAGACAGTATTTTCAACCTGATCAGAAACGTGTTTCATCGTTTTCTCAGATTTTAATTTCCTTAAAACCCTTCAGACTGATGACATATGGACATTTTACACAGGACCAATTTTTCCACTGTTCTGAAGTGTGTTAATATTAATATTAGATTCATAGACCTGTTCAGTTCATAACCATAGTATTAATATTAGACCTATTCAGTTCATTACCATAGTATTAATATTAGATTCATAGACCTGTTCAGTTCATTACCATAGTATTAATATTAGACCTATTCAGTTCATTACCATAGTATTAATATTAGATTCATAGACCTGTTCAGTTCATTAGTATTAATATTAGATTCATAGACCTGTTCAGTTCATTACCATAGTATTAATATTAGATTCATAGACCTGTTCAGTTCATTAGTATTAATATTAGATTCATAGACCTGTTCAGTTCATAGTATTAATATTAGATTCATAGACCTGTTCAGTTCATTAGTATTAATATTAGATTCATAGACCTGTTCAGTTCATTACCATAGTATTAATATTAGATTCATAGACCTGTTCAGTTCATTAGTATTAATATTAGATTCATAGACCTGTTCAGTTCATTAGTATTAATATTAGATTCATAGACCTGTTCAGTTCATTAGTATTAATATTAGATTCATAGACCTGTTCAGTTCATTAGTATTAATATTAGATTCATAGACCTGTTCAGTTCATTAGTATTAATATTAGATTCATAGACCTGTTCAGTTCATTACCATAGTATTAATATCAGATTAATTGATTGAAATTATGACCATCCTCAGTATTCTATTGCAGCAGGCTACTGGGCAACAGAAGCACTTCTTACCTCAAAATCGCCTTGCTATTCATGTTAAATAAATTAATCTGTCAATTTGTACTAAGAAAACTGTTAAATCATCTTGCCCACTGTAGGTTCTGAATTGTATTCTTTTTCTTTTATTTAAACTTTATTTAACTAGTCAGTTAATAACAAATTATTTATTACAACGACGGCCCGTCACGGGCAGAACGACAGATTTGTACCTTGTCAGCTCTGGGATTCAAACCTGCAACCTTTTGGTTACTGCCCCAACACTCTAACCACTAGGCTACCTGCCACCCCTCCACTCTAACCACTAGGCTACCTGCCTGCCCCCAACACTCTAACCACTAGGCTACCTGCCGCCCCTACACTCTAACCACTAGGCTACCTGACACCCCAACACTCTAACCACTAGGCTACCTGCCACCCCAACGCTCTCCTGCAACCCGCATCACCCAATGTGGTACGGATCTGCTTTTTCTATACTTTAGAACCGGAACCCCCATCAGAAGCTAGCCAGCTAACTAGCTACTAGCTAGTACTCAGTTAGCCACTGCTAGCGGTCTTCAAAGTTAACTAGGCGCGACATCAACCCAGAGCATATCAGACTGCTTTTTCTCTACCACATCTCCGGATTCCTACCGCAAGCTCTGAACCTTTACACCGGATCATCGCAACTAGCTAGCTGCAATCCGAGTGGCTACTCCTGGCTAACGTCTCTGTCCCAAAGCAAGCACCAGTTAGCCTTGAGCTAGCCTAGAGCTAAGCCCATCTCCCGACTAGCCGAAGAGGTCCAACAGCAAATTGTTGGGCTACAATACCTCTTTTGCCAATTGGCCTGGACCCTTTACTGCCGACACGGAGCCCCGCCGATCCATCACGACTGGTCCGCCGACATAATCGTCCGAGGTGGTTTCAACAGGCTTTTCAGTTGCGACATCGCCAAAGATCCATCTGCTGGCCAAGGCCCGCGAGCTTTCTGAATCGCTGTGTCTCCAGCTCACCTAGCGTACTAGAGCACCTGTAGCATACTCCTGGGCTACAATTACCCGGGCCCACGACCGGTCTGTCGATGTCACCGCACGAAGAGGAATAAACAGACTCACCCCATCGCGACGTCCCCCAAAGGTTAACTCTCTAGCCCTCGCTATCTCCCTGCTTGCTAATTCGGCCTGCTAACGGCTAGCTTGTCTAGCTCCGGTCCGCTAACTGCTACCTTGTCTAGCCCGGGCCTACGAACTGTTAGCTTGTTAGCACAGGCCTGCTAACCGTCTGAATCACCGCGTCCCAAACACTCTCTAGACCCATTTACTTTCTATCTCTTTTTTATTTTCAATTTGTTTATACCTTCCGGAAACCTGCCTCACCCAATGTGATACGGAATCGCTATTACTTTTAATTTTAATTTTATTTTTTATGACACACTCAAGAACCTCCAGACGCTAACCAGCTAACTAGCTACAAGCTATTTAGTCATTGTTAGTTTTTTTAAAACCTGGATAACACTCGCCAGTCCAGCTTCCCTGCCCATCCACCGCTGCCCCCTGGACACTGATCTCTTGGCTACATAGCTGACGCACGCTGGACTGTCCATTAATCACGGTACCCCATTCTGCTTGTTTGTTTTATCTGACGGCCCCGTTGCCTAGTCAACGCCATTTTACCTCCTGTTTGTTGTGCTAGCTGATTAGCCTCGCCTACTGTTTTTAGCTAGCTTTCCCAATTCAACACCTGTGATTACTGTATGCCTCGCTGTATGTCTCTCTCAAATGTCAATATGCCTTGTATACTGTTGTTCAGGTTAGTTATCATTGTTTTAGTTCACAATGGAGCCCCTAGATCCACTCTTCATACCCCTGTTACCTCCTTTGTCCCACCTCCCACACATGCGGTGACCTCACCCATTACAACCAGCATGTCCAGAGATACAACCTCTCTCATCATCACCCAGTGCCTGGGCTTACCTCCGCTGTACCCGCACCCCACCATACCCCTGTCTGCGCATTATGCCCTGAATATATTCTACCATGCCCAGAAACCTGCTCCTCTTATCCTCTGCCCCCAACGCTCTAGGCGACCAGTTTTGATAGCCTTTAGCCGCACCCTCATACTACTCATTCTCTGTTCCGCGGGTGATGTGGAGGTAAACCCAGGCCCTGCATCTCCCCAGGTACCCTCATTTGTTGACTTCTGTGATCGAAAAAGCCTTGGTTTTATGCATGTCAACATCAGAAGCCTCCTCCCTAAGTTTGTTTTACTCACTGCTTTAGCACACTCTGCTAACCCTGATGTCCTTGCCGTGTCTGAATCCTGGCTCAGGAAGGCCACCAAAAATTCAGAGATTTCCATACCCAACTATAACATCTTCCGTCAAGATAGGACTGCCAAAGGGGGCGGAGTTGCAGTCTACTGCAGAGATAGCCTGCAAAGTAATGTCATACTTTCCAGGTCCATACCCAAACAGTTCGAACTACTAATTTTGAAAATTACTCTCTCCAGAAATAAGTCTCTCACTGTTGCCGCCTGCTACCGACCACCCTCAGCTCCCAGCTGTGCCCTGGACACCATTTGTGAATTGATCGCCCCCCCATCTAGCTTCAGAGTTTGTTCTGTTAGGTGACCTAAACTGGGATATGCTTAACACCCCGGCAGTCCTACAATCTAAGCTAGACGCCCTCAATCTCACTCAAATCATCAAGGAACCCACCAGGTACAACCCTAACTCTGTAAACAAGGGCACCCTCATAGACGTCATCCTGACCAACTGGCCCTCCAAATACACCTCCGCTGTCTTCAACCAGGATCTCAGCGATCACTGCCTCATTGCCTGTATCCGCCACGGAGCCGCAGTCAAACGACCACCCCTCATCACTGTCAAACGCTCCCTAAAACACTTCTGTGAGCAGGCCTTTCTAATCGACCTGGCCCGGGTATCCTGGAAGGACATTGACCTCATCCCGTCAGTTGAGGATGCCTGGTCATTCTTTAAAAGTAACTTCCTCACCATTTTAGATAAGCATGCTCCGTTCAAAAAATGCAGAACCAAGAACAGATACAGCCCTTGGTTCACTCCAGACCTGACTGCCCTCGACCAGCACAAAAACATCCTGTGGCGGACTGCAATAGCATTGAATAGTCCCGTGATATGCAACTGTTCAGGAAGTCAGGAACCAATACACGCAGTCAGTCAGGAAAGCTAAGGCCAGCTTCTTCAGGCAGAAGTTTGCATCCTGTAGCTCCAACTCCAAAAAGTTCTGGGACACTGTGAAGTCCATGGAGAACAAGAGCACCTCCTCCCAGCTGCCCACTGCACTGAGGCTAGGTAACACGGTCTCCACCGATAAATCCATGATTATCGAAAACTTCAATAAGCATTTCTCAACGGCTGGCCATGCCTTCCGCCTGGCTACTCCAACCTCGGCCAACAGCTCCGCCCCCCGCAGCTCCTCGCCCAAGCCTCTCCAGGTTCTCCTTTACCCAAATCCAGATAGCAGATGTTCTGAAAGAGCTGCAAAACCTGGACCCGTACAAATCAGCTGGGCTTGACAATCTGGACCCTCTATTTCTGAAACTATCTGCCGCCATTGTCGCAACCCCTATTACCAGCCTGTTCAACCTCTCTTTCATATCGTCTGAGATCCCCAAGGATTGGAAAGCTGCCGCAGTCATCCCCCTCTTCAAAGGGGGAGACACCCTGGACCCAAACTGTTATAGACCTATATCCATCCTGCCCTGCCTATCTAAGGTTTTCGAAAGCCAAGTCAACAAACAGGTCACTGACCATCTCGAATCCCACCGTACCTTCTCCGCTGTGCAATCTGGTTTGGGAGCCGGTCACGGGTGCACCTCAGCCACACTCAAGGTACTAAACGATATCATAACCGCCATTGATAAAAGACAGTACTGTGCAGCCGTCTTCATCGACCTTGCCAAGGCTTTCGACTCTGTCAATCACCATATTCTTATCGGCAGACTCAATAGCCTCGATTTTTCGGATGACTGCCTTGCCTGGTTCACCAATTACTTTGCAGACAGAGTTCGGTGTGTCAAATCGGAGGGCATGCTGTCCGGTCCTCTGGCAGTCTCTATGGGGGTGCCACAGGGTTCAATTCTCGGGCCGACTCTTTTCTCTGTATATATCAATGATGTTGCTCTTGCTGCGGGCGATTCCCTGATCCACCTCTACGCAGACGACACCATTCTATATACTTTCGGCCCGTCATTGGACACTGTGCTATCTAACCTCCAAACGAGCTTCAATGCCATACAGCACTCCTTCCGCCGTGGCCTCCAACTGCTCTTAAACGCGAGTAAAACCAAATGCATGCTTTTCAACCGATCGCTGCCTGCACCCGCATGCCCGACTAGCATCACCACCCTGGATGGTTCCGACCTTGAATATGTGGACATCTATAAGTACCTATGTGTCTGGCTAGACTGCAAACTCTCCTTCCAGACTCACATCAAACATCTCCAATCGAAAATAAAATCAAGAGTCGGCTTTCTATTCCGCAACAAAGCCTCCTTCACTCACGCCGCCAAGCTTACCCTAGTAAAACTGACTATCCTACCAATCCTCGACTTCGGCGATGTCATCTACAAAATGGCTTCCAACACTCTACTCAGCAAACTGGATGCAGTCTATCACAGTGACATCCGTTTTGTCACTAAAGCACCTTATACCACCCACCACTGCGACTTGTATGCTCTAGTCGGCTGGCCCTCGCTACATATTCGTCGCCAGACGCACTGGCTCCAGGTCATCTACAAGTCCATGCTAGGTAAAGCTCCGCCTTATCTCAGTTCACTGGTCACGATGGCAACACCCATCCGTAGCACGCGCTCCAGCAGGTGTATCTCACTGATCATCCCTAAAGCCAACACCTCATTTGGCCGCCTTTCATTCCAGTACTCTGCTGCCTGTGACTGGAACGAACTGCAAAAATCGCTGAAGTTGGAGAATTTTATCTCCCTCACCAACTTCAAACATCAGCTATCCGAGCAGCTAACCGATCGCTGCAGCTGTACATAGTCTATTGGTAAATAGCCCACCCATTTTCACCTACCTCATTCCCATACTGTTTTTATACTGTTTTTTATTTATTTACTTTTCTGCTCTTTTGCACACCAATATCTCTACCTGTACATGACCATCTGATCATTTATCACTCCAGTGTTAATCTGCAAAATTGTAATTATTCGCCTACCTCCTCATGCTTTTTGCACACATTGTATATAGACTGCCCATTTTTCTACTGTGTTATTGACTTGTTAATTGTTTACTCCATGTGTAACTCTGTGTTGTCTGTTCACACTGCTATGCTTTATCTTGGCCAGGTCGCAGTTGCAAATGAGAACTTGTTCTCAACTAGCCTACCTGGTTAAATAAAGGTGAAATAAAAAAATAAAAATAAAAACCACTAGGCTACCTGCCGCCCCAACCCTCTAACCACTAGGCTACCTGCCACCCCAACACTCTAACCACTAGGCTACCTGCCGCCTCAACGCTCTAACCACTAGGCTACCTGCCGCCCCAACCCTCTAACCACTAGGCTACCTGCTACCCCAACACTCTAACCACTAGGCTACCTGCCGCCCCAACCCTCTAACCACTAGGCTACCTGCTGCCTCAACACTCTAACCACTAGCCTACCTGCCGCCCCAACACTCTAACCACTAGGCTACCTGCCGCCCCAAAATAAGATGTAGGCCTATCAGGGGCTAGTTTTCAGGCCTTGTGGGCGGGTGTTGAGTGGTCATTGTGCTAGAACAAAGTAACTACATTAAACAACCTGACAGTTTGGACGTGTTTGTTAGTAAGCTGTTTTATCATCAACAGATAATCAATAAAATAATTTGTTGTCACTGTGTTAACCACAACCAACATGTTGGATCTCTGTTTAGTTGTCACTGTGTTAACCACAACCAACATGTTGGATCTCTGTTTAGTTGTCACTGTGTTAACCACAACCAACATGTTGGATCTCTGTTTAGTTGACACTGTGTTAACCACAACCAACATGTTGGATCTCTGTTTAGTTGTCACTGTGTTAACCACAACCAACATGTTGGATCTCTGTTTAGTTGTCACTGTGTTAACCACAACCAACATGATGGATCTCTGTTTAGGGGTCACTGTGTTAACCACAACCAACATGTTGGATCTCTGTTTAGTTGTCACTGTGTTAACCACAACCAACATGTTGGATCTCTGTTTAGTTGTCACTGTGTTAACCACAACCAACATGTTGGATCTCTGTTTAGTTGTCACTGTGTTAACCACAACCAACATGATGGATCTCTGTTTAGGGGTCACTGTGTTAACCACAACCAACATGTTGGATCTCTGTTTAGTTGTCACTGTGTTAACCACAACCAACATGTTGGATCTCTGTTTAGTTGTCATTGTGTTAACCACAACCAACATGTTGGATCTCTGTTTAGTTGTCACTGTGTTAACCACAACCAACATGTCATTGTGATTGATATTTTTTTTGTTATTGA
>NW_027040437.1:262794-322794 GCF_034236695.1 Oncorhynchus nerka
TGTAGCCTCTGTAACTTTCGCTCATTATTATTCATGATTCTTTTCATGATTTTTCTTAACATCATCAGGATTCATTCATTATTGTTTAGAAACATGTTATCTACTCTCTTAGACAGAAAAGTTACTCCTCATCATCCACCATTTTATTATTGGGCAAAACACAACCAAAAACACAACCAACACAAACTGCAAATGCAACCAACGAGTTTTTACGACAAAAACTACATTTTTGACTATTTTAATTCACTATGAGTGGTGTTCAGAATATAAGACTTCTTCAAATGGGGAGACTGGAAACATAAATTGTTTTCATTTTTAATAGTGAAACATATGTCTTAAAATCCCTCAAATTAAAGGTGACATTATAAACTGTCACCTCATATGAAACATTTGACCTCAAATCCAAAATGTTGGAGAATAGAGCCACATTTAAAATGTTAGCTTCACTGTAAAAATAGATATGGGACTGCTATACTCAATACAATCTACATCTGATTCCTCACTGTCTAAATAGATATGTGGTGTGGACTGTATACTCAATACAATCTAAATCTGATACCTCACTGTCTGTCTTTTGACTGATACTGATTTTTAAACTGGTCTGGTCAGTCTCTTACATATTTGTTAATATGCATCTTTCTACTTCTCCACAAGCAATACTTGGAAAAATGTGTCATTTCTAGGCCTCTGGTCTGAGGCTAAAACCAACGTTATTTGTGCACAGGTTACAGTGTAAGCAGAGAAAGCTAAGCGAAATATTTTAATACATCCTGTCTGTCATTGTATTTCTTCTGTGTTTCAGACTCACTGTCTGTAAACTCACAGACACATCCTGTGAAGTGTTTGCCTCAGTTCTCAGTTCAAAACCCCTCACACCCTGAGAGAGTTGGATCTGAGTAACAATGACCTGAAGAGGTTCAGGAGTGAAGCTGCTCTCTGCTGGACTGTGGAATCCCCACTGTAAAACTGGAGACTCTGAGGTCAGTATTCCTGTAGTTGGTCAACAAGTGATAACTGTTCACCAGATCCACATGTGTTTACCAGACACACACATAGTCCACACCATATGTGTTTGGACAGTGAAGCTTACAGTTTTAAATGTGGTGCTTTGCTAAATCTGATTCCTCACTGTCTAAATAGATATGGTGTGACTGTATACTCAATACAATCTACATCTGATTCCTCACTGTCTGTCTTCTGACTGATACTGCTTTTTAAACTGGTCTGGTCAGTCTACTATAATATTTGTACTATACATTTTTTATCTACAAGCAATACTTTGATAATTTGTCATTTCTAATAATGATACATTCATTTATGAATAGATATGGAAGGTTTCAGGACACTGATATATCTGAATATGTTGAAATAATATATACTGTCACTATTCTCACCACCAAAGAATATCAGTGTGGTTTTAATATGATTTGACTCTTTGCAGGCTGTCAGACTGTCTGGTCACAGAGGAAGGCTGTGCTTCTCTGGTCTCAGCTCTGAGGTCAAACCCCTCACACCTGAGAGAGCTGGACCTGAGATACAATCACCCAGAGACTCAGGAGTCAGACTGCTCTCTGCTGGACTGGAGGATCCACACTGCAGACTGAGAAAACTCAAGTATGTAGAGGGTTTATGTCAATGTTCATATCAGACATGTTGGACTTATCAGGCTGGTTAAGACAAACATTCTGACCACCACTTGGACGGAATTAGTAAAGTTACATGCTGACTGTTTGTGTGTGTGTAAGTGTGTGTGTGTGTGTGTGTGTGTCACTCAATGACTGTCTGTTCTTCTGCTTACCGCTACAGTGTGGAACATGGTGGAGAGAACAGAATGAAACCTGGGCTTAGAAAATGAGTGTTGACTGCTGTGAAGAATATGACTAAGAGAATAAGTCTTAATTCAAGTTAAGTCAAAGACCAACATCATTACTGACTTGGTCATATTAAATATCAGCTGTAGTTCTACAGAAGCAGAAATCAGGGACACCAAAGATTACAGAGTTGTTTTGAAAATGTGTGTGTGTGTGTTTGTGTTCATACAGGTGTGTGTAATTAATAGGAAAAGGTGTGTTTTATATTACCATACAGTATAACATATGATCATTCAACAAGTCTCAAGTTACCTTAACTTCTCGTTTTGAGACCTAGAAACATCTACATTAAATGAATTAGTGAAAAGTGAGTTAACATTCTAATGTGAATGATGATGATTTCTAATATTGTGTCTGGTTTCATCCATCAGATGTCTGTGATCTCACACTGGACCTAAACACAGTAAACAGAAACCTCTCTCTGTCTGAGGAGAACAGAAAGGTGACATGTAGGAGAGAGGAACAGCCGTATCCTGATCACCCAGAGAGATTTGAGGGCTGTAGACAGGTGCTGTGTAGAGAGGGTCTGACTGGGTGCTGTTACTGGGAGGTAGAGAGGAGTGGGAGAGGTGCTGTTATAGGAGTGACATATAAAGGAATCAGCAGGAGAGGAGATGACTGTTATCTTGGATACAATGACAAGTCCTGGAGTCTGTTCTGCTCTGACAACCGTTACATTGCCAGGCACAATGATAATCTCACTACCATAGACGTCCCCTCCTCCAGCTCCCACAGAGTAGGAGTGTATCTGGACTGGCCAGCCGGCACTCTGTCCTTCTATAGAGCCTCCTCTGACACACTGACCCACCTGATCACATTCACCTCCACATTCACTGAGCCCCTCTATCCAGGGTTTGGGGTTTGGGATTTTGGTGACTCAGTGTCCCTAAAATAATAACCTGACACACACACACACATTCACTCACTGGACACACACACACAGACAAACACACACACAGGACACACACACACTCTGGACACACACACTGGACAAACACACACTGGACAAATAAACACACACACACACACAGTGGTCACACACACACACACACACAGGACACACACACACTCTGGACACACACACACACTGGACACACACACACACTGGACACACACACACAGTGGACACACACACACACACCCCCACACACTGGACACACACACTCTGGACACACACACACACACTGGACACACACACACCGGACACACACAGTGGACACACACACACACACTGGACACAATACACACTGGACAAATACACACACACACACACACAGTGGACACGCACACACACACACAGGACACACACACACACAGGACACACACACACACACTGGGGACACACACTCTGGACACACACACACACTGGACAAACACACACTGGACAAATACACACACACACACACACTGGACAAATACACACACACACACACACACACTGACACACTGGACACACACACACTGGACACACACACTCTGGACACACACACACTGGACAAACACACACTGGACAAATACACACACACACAAACACACACAGGACACACACACACACACTCTGGGCACACACACTCTGGACACACACATCTGGACACACACACACTCTGGACACACACACACACTGGACACACACACACACTGGACACACACACACTGGACACACACACACACACACACACTGGACACACACACACACACACACACACACACACTGGACACACACACACACACACTGGACACACACACACACAGGACACACACACACACACAGGACACACACACACACACACAGGACACACACACTGGACACACACACTCAGGACACACACACACTCTGGGCACACACACTCTGGGCACACACACACCTGGGGCACACACACACTCTGGACACACACACACTCTGGCACACACATTCTGGACACAAACACATTCTGGACACACACACACCTGGACACACACACACACTGGACACACACACACACTGGACACACACCCATTCTGGACACACACACACCTGGACACACACACACACTGGACACACACACACACTGGACACACACACACTGGACAAACACACACTGGACAAATACACACACACACACAGTGGACACGCAAACACACACACAGGACACACACACACACACAGGACACACACACACACAGGACACACACAGGACACACACACACACACACACTGGACACACACACTGGACACATACACTCTGACACACACACACACCTGGGACACACTGGACACACACACAGACAGGACACACACACACACTCTGGACACACACACACTGGACACACACACACTGGACAAACACACACTGGACAAATACACACACACACACACACACACACACACACACTGGACAAATACACACACACGCACACACACACAAGCACACAGGACACACACACACACACTGGACACACACACTGGACACACACACACTGGACACACACACACTGGACAAACACACACTGGACAAATACACACACACACAAAACACACACTCTGGGCACACACACACTCTGGGTACACACACTCTGACACACACTGGACACACACACACTGGGTACACACACACTCTGGGCACACACACACTCTGGACACACACACACACACACTCTGACACACACACACACTCTGGACACACACACACTCTGACTGGACACACACACACACTGGACAAACACACACTGGACAAATACACACACACACACAAACACACACACTGGACACACACACACACACTGGACACACACACACACACAGGACACACACACACACACTGGACACACACACTCAGGACACACACACACCTTGGCACACACACACTCTGGGCACACACACACACTGGGCACACACACACTGGGCACACACACATTCTGGACAGTACACACATTCTGGACACACACACTCTGGACACACACACACACACTGGACACACACACACACTGGACACACACACACACTGGACACACACACACACTGGACACACACTCTGGACACACACACTGGACACACACACTGGACACACACACTCTGGACACACACACCTGGACACACACACCTGGACACACACACACTCTGGACACACACACACTCTGGACACACACACACCTCTGGACACACACACACACTGGACACACACACACACTGGACACACACACACATTCTGGACACACACACACTCTGGACACACACACACACACACACACTGGACACACACCTGGACACACACACTCTGGACACACACACACACACACACACACTGGACAAACACACACTGGACAAATACACACACACACAAAACACACACAGGACACACACTCACACACTGGACACAGGACACACACACAGGACACACACACACACTGGACACACACACACTCAGGACACACACACACTCTGGCACACACACTCTGGGCACACACACACTCAGGACACACACACACACTGGACACACACCCATTCTGGACACACACACACTCTGGACACACACACACACACACACTCTGGACACACACACACACACACACTCTGGACACACACACACACACACACTCTGGACACACACACACACACTCTGGACACACACACACATGCGTGTCTTTCTATAGTTGTGAGGACCTCTTACAACAACACTGTTAAAATACCAATGTGATCATGTGTTGTCTTTTATGTTGAAAAACTAATTATACAATTATATATAATTATATATGGACATACGCTCCATAGTTGGACAAGTATACAAGGATATATTGTACTTTTCATAATAAAACATACTTGAAACAAGAAAAGCTTGTTAATTGTGAAAACAGTTTGTTTATTGATTTTACGTTTCCTCTGTCAGGTTGATGTTAACCTGCGACTGGTTGAAACATGAAACAAATATGAAATGAAATACAAAACAATTAAATATGTGGAATAGAATTAAACAAATTGTACAATTAGTACAACAGAGTGTTGTGATGCAGGGTTACTATAGCAACAGAGTGGTGTGATGCAGGGTTACTATAGCAACAGAGTGTTGTAATGCAGGGTCACTATAGCAACAGAGTGTTGTGATGCAGGGTCACTATAGCAACAGAATTCTCTGCTCTCTCTTCTCTGCTCTCTTTCTGCTTGCTCTCTCTGCCCTCTCTCTCTCTGCTCTCTGCCCTCTCTCTCTCTGCTCTCTCTTTCTGCTCTCTCTCTCTGTTCTCTACTCTCTTCTGTTCTCTACTCTCTCTCTCCCTCTGCTCTCTCTCTGTTCTCTGCCTCTCCCTCCCTCTGCTCTCACTCTGTTCTCTGCTCTCTCTTCTCTGCTCTCTCTGCCTGCCTCTCTCCGCTCTCTCTGCCCTCTCCTCTCTGCTGCCTCTCTCTCTCTGCCTCTCTGCCCTCTCTCTGCTCTCTCTCTCTGCCTCTCTCTTTCTGCTCTTCTCTCTGTTTCTCTACTCTCTCTCTCTCTCTGCTCTCTCTCTGTTCTCTGCTCTCTCCCTCCTCTGCTCTCTCTCTCTGTTCTCTGCTCTCTTCTCTGCTCTCTTTCTGCTCTCTCTCTTCTCTGCTCTCTTTCTGCCGCCTCTCCCGCTCTCTCTGCCTCTTCTCTCTCACTCTCTGATCTCACCTCTGCTCTTTCTCCTGGCTCTGCTCTATCTGCTCTCTCTCTGCTCTCTGCCTCTGCACTCTCTTTTCTCTGCTCTCTCTGTTCTCTGCTCTCTCTCTGCTCTCTGCTCTGCTGCTCTCTTTTCTCTGCTCTCTCTGCTATCTCACTCTTTGCTCTCTCACTCTTTCTTTGCTTTCAGCCTGCTCTCTCTCTCTGCTCCCTCTCTCTCTCTCACACTCTCTGCTCTCTCTCTCCCACACTCTGCTCTCTCTCTGCTCTCTCTCTCCCCCACACCTGCTCTCTCTCCCCACACACTCTGCTCTCTCTCCCACACACCTGCTCTCTCTCTGCTCTCTCTCTCTCTCCCACACACTCTGCTCTCTCTCCCACACTCTCTGCTCTCTCTCTGCTCTCTCTCTCCACACTCTCTGCTCTCTCTCCCAAACACTCTGCTCTCTCTCTCTGCTCTCTCTCTCCCACAGTCTGCTCTCTCTCTCTGCTCTCTCTCTCTGCTCTCTCTCTCTCCCACACTTTCTTCTCTCTCTCTCCCACACTTTCTTCTCTCTCTCCTCCCACACTTTCTTCTCTCTCTCTCCTCCCACAGTCTGCTCTCTGCTCTCTCTCTCTGCTCTCTCTGCTCTCTCTCTCTGCCTCTCTCTCCCACACTCTGCTCTCTCTCTCTCCCACACTTTCTTCTCTCTCTCTCTCCCACACTTTCTTCTCTCTCTATCTCTCACTTTCTCTATCGTAACAGTGGTGCAGTTTGGACAATCACCACTTGATGGCAGTGTTAAACCAGAAGTGATGAAAACAACATCACTGCAGAGAGAGAGAGAGAGAGTCTAATATACTGATATACATGGCATTCAGAAAGTATTCAGACCCCTTGACTTTTTACACATTTTGTCACGTTACAGCCTTATTCTAAAATGGATTAAATGTGTTTTTCCCTCATCAATCTACACACAACCCAGAATTACAAAGCAAAAACAGTTCACTTTGTGTGAACATTTTTATTTAAAAGAAAATGAGATATCACAGAGAGAGATGGAGGGTAGAGAGTCAGAACAGAGGGAAAGAGAGAGAGAGATGAGAGTCAGAACAGAGGGAAAGAGAGAGAGGGAGGGTAGAGAGTCAGAACAGAGGGAGGGTAGAGAGTCAGAACAGATTGAAAGAGAGAAAGGGAGGGAGGGGAGAGTGTCAGATCAGAGGGAAAGAGAGAGAGAATGGAGAGACTCAGAACAGAGGAAAGAGAGAGAGAGGATGTGTGGAATTTGCTTTATGTTTGGTAATTGGGGGCCTTTGAGCCCTGATGGGCTGGGTGACATCAGTGACTCTCTGAGAGATATGAGCTGCTGAGGAGGGAGAGTAAGAGAGAGAGAGAGAAAGGAGGAGAGATTAGTCAGCAGAAATGATTCAGGACGACGTTCGTCTTTAAATGTACTTTTCATTTCTCTCTTTCCCCACTGAGGAAGATAAAGGACACACACACACACACATAGACAGACAGACAGACACGAGGGCTAGGTAATCAGGAATTCCTCCCAAGGTGTGTATATTGATTTTAGTCCCCTTCTCATTAACTAGATGCTTACCGTGGCCAGAGATGGCTATATTGAGCTAGAGGGGTGTGTGTGTGTGTGTGTGTGTGTGTGTGTGTGTGTGTGTGTGTGTGTGTGTGTGTGTGTGTGTGTGCGTGTGTGTGTGTGCGCGTTTTGTGAGAGAGTTAACAGGACTTTCAATAAGAATGACACACATAGCTCAGATTCCATTTTCTGCTTTGTGTTTCAATTAGGTCTCAGTGGAATAGTGACTCTCTGAGAGATACGAGTTGCTGTGTAAACTTTTGTTATTGACCAAATACTTATTTTCCACCATAATTTGCAAATAAATAAATTAAAAATGTGATTTTCTGGATTTTTTTCCTCATTTTGTCTGTCATAGTTGAAGTGTACCTATGATGAAAATTACAGGCCTCTCTCATCTTTTTAAGTGGGATAACTTGCACAATTGGTGGCTGACTAAATACTTTTTGCCCCACTGTAGTTGGTCACGGATGTGTTAACACAATGTGTTGTGACGATAGTTGGCCAAGCCTGTGTTAACACAATGTGTTGGGCCTCATTATGAATGGTTAAGGTTTGGGATAGAGTTTAAACAGAATGATTAGGGCCTCATTATGAATGGTTAAGGTTTGGGATAGAGTTTAAACATTAAGATTAGTGCCTCATTATGAATGGTTAAGGTTTGGGATAGAGTTTAAACATTAAGATTAGGGCCTCATTATGAATGGTTAAGGTTTGGGATAGAGTTTAAACATTAAGATTAGGGCCTCATTATGAATGGTTAAGGTTTGGGATAGAGTTAAACAGAATGTTTAGGGCCTCATTATGAATGGTTAAGGTTTGGGATAGAGTTTAAACAGAATGTTTAGGGCCTCATTATGAATGGTTAAGGTTTGGGATAGAGTTTAAACAGAATGTTTAGGGCCTCATTATGAATGGTTAAGGTTTGGGTGTAACGGCTTTCTTCCTGTGAAGGAGAGGCGGACCAAAAACACAGCGTGGTTGAAGTTCATGGTTCTTTAATAAGAGACACTTAACATGAACAAACTGCAAAACAATAAACGTGGCAAACCGAAACAGCCCTATCTGGTGCAGCAAACACAAAGACAGGAAACAACCACCCACAAAACCCAACACAAAACAGGCTACCTAAATATGGTTCCCAATCAGAGACAATGACTAACACCTGCCTCTGATTGAGAACCATAACATAGAATGCCCACCCAGCTCACGTCCTGACCAATACTAAAACAAGGAAAGCACAAAAGAACTATGGTCAGAACGTGACAGCCTCCCCCTCCCAAGGTGCGGACTCCGGACCGTACAAGCTAAACCTATAGGGGAGGGTCTAGGTGGGCATTGTGGGAGAAAGATATACATATAGGGAGAAACATAATACTGTAACACAAGAGAAAGATACACTTAGAGTGCATTTGCCATTCTGGTAAAATGCATTGTCTATTGTATAGGACAGGAGGCCAGAGTAAGGCCATGAGAGCATAGGACAGTTGGACATACCAAAGTCAAGAGGGACATACAAAGGAGGGGTCAGCCAAATGACCAATGGATGGACTATAGACATAGGGCATATATTTTTAGGACATGAAGAGAAGAGACACAGTCTACGAGTCCTAATAAGGACAGACATACCAAAGAACACACCAGGCTGAACGTAAGGGGGCCCATAGCATAAGATGGGCATGTATTATTTTTGGGACATGAAGAGGTCCTGTCACCATTATAACTTGACTGAAAGCAGATATGGGCGTTATCGAGCTGAACAAGCAGGATGCACAGATTGGGATATAATGGTGGCAGATGGACTGAGGGAAGTAACTTCATTTGCATGTGGGATGGACTCATATGTTGTATGTGTATAAATCAGAGCCAGTGCTCTGGAAAAGGGTGTGTTCCATGGACCATCTAGGCTTCTGATATGTTTGTATTAAAAGCCTATATTGAATTCACAAGTTCTTGTAAGTGTTATATTTTGAAATGATTCTCACGACATAATTTGGCGAGCTTTTTGCCAGGAGACCAAGGGATCGCAAAGAGTGACGTTCCGGACTGGTGATAGTTTCTTTGGACAATCTTGCAAACAAATGTGGCCACACAACTACAAAAAGGTAAGCTTGTTCTTACGTAGTTGAAATGTTGGTATAGATTGCTTCAGAGATCCTGTCTCAGCGAGAAGGGCGTCACGTAGGTCTCTCTTTAAAATGTCCTAAAACCCAGTAAATGTTGAAGAACTTTTCAATTCAATGAATTGCATGCATGTGTGATTTGGGGGTTGTTAAAAATAGATAAATAAACAGATATGTGCAGGTGTAAGGACTAAGTGACTAGGGGCTGTGAACCTCGCGGGTGTCGGGCGTTTAGCGCAGGGGCTTGCACTCTTTCTGATCGGTCGGTTGAACGAACCCACGTGTTTGGTTTGGTTGAGGGGAGTTGTTCCGTCTGATTCTGCTTGGCCGGGCTCGACTGTCTCGGGATTTGTTTTGGGATGTGTGTGTACAACGCAGCCCAATCAACCTGAGCGGGTGACCTGTGTTGGGTGTGTGTGATTCAGACTGCCCCTCTCACCGAGCCATTCATTTGTGGACCTTGTGTGGTTTGACTAGGTGTGGTTGTTTGCGCTCTCTGGCTGAGCTGCCTCTGGCCTGGTGTGGGGCAGCTGCTGCCTGCTCATAGGGTCATAAACGTATCAAAAAATAAGTAGAAAAGTCCACGAATACCGCCCTTTAAAAAAAAGATTAGAAAGGGGTTGGGTGGGTTATTCACGGCTACCGCTCCTGTTGAAAAGAGGGGGACTGAACGGGTGAATAAATAGGAAGCGGAAGAACTCTGACCCGATTTGGCTGGGTTCAACTGCAAAATAAATCCTGTGATAATTCACGGCTACCGCTCCTGTTGAAAAGAGGGGGACTGAACAGGTGAATATATAGGAAGCAGAAGAACTCTGACCCGATTTGGCTGGGTTCAACAGCAAAATAAATCCTGCGGATAAAAACGCTCCGTCTAGCTAAACGGGGGTCTGTAAATCGGTAGGTCACGCCACGATATTGGTCTAATACGAAATAGAGGCCAGTATTGGGTGGGTGAAGTATGGTTATGAAGGGTATGGGTATGAAGACAGGCTGACCCGGTTAGGCAGTAGTCTCGTCATATCGTGAAAAATCCTGTAGGATAATACCGGCTTATGTAGAAGAAGTGAATTAAGTCAGTAGGTAAGAAACTATAGGTCGTTTTAGGTAAAACGAAGGGTATGCGTGAAAATCCTATTGGATAATACCGGCTTATGTAGAGGAAGTTAATTAAGTCAGTAGGTAAGACACTATAGGTCGTACTAGATAAAACGAAGGGTGTGTATGAATGAATGAAAAATAAACTAATCAATGACAATTCTATGTGAAGAATGAGCAGATTAGAAAAAAGAGGAAGAACAGGCTGTGTGTCTGTGACCAACTGGTAGGAAGAGGAATGCGCAAGCCTCTCTGACAGTTAACTGAGTGTAACTTGAGAAAGAGAGTGCATTTAACTGTCACTGGGAAGAAGAACGGAATCGATAAATATTGGGCAAAATAAGTTATAAATAAGGATAAAACATTGACGTGATAACGTGTTAAACAACCATTGTACCTGTACCTGTAGTTAGTACTACATCCACCCGGGTCATTGTCACCAACACTACAGCTGTACCTGTAGTTAGTACTACATCCACCCGGGTCTCTGTCACCAACACTACAGCTGTACCTGTAGTTAGTACTACATCCACCCGGGTCATTGTCACCAACACTACAGCTGTACCTGTAGTTAGTACTACATCCACCCGGGTCTCTGTCACCAACACTACAGCTGTACCTGTAGTTAGTACTACATCCACCCGGGTCTCTGTCACCAACACTACAGCTGTACCTGTAGTTAGTACTACATCCACCCGGGTCTCTGTCACCAACACTACAGCTGTACCTGTAGTTAGTACTACATCCACCCGGGTCTCCGTCACCAACACTACAGCTGTACCTGTAGTTAGTACTACTGGTACTATTGTATTAAACAAGGCATGGATAGTATATAACGGATGCGAAGTAGGGAGAAAGCATTTAAAAATATCACGAGCCCTGTAACAAAATAGGAGGAAAACAGCAGGCGACTCTGGCACTCTGTAGCAACAGCGGCTGCAATTTAAAAATAGCCTGAAGGACAGGAGAGACTTTGTTTCACTAAAACTATGAATCAGGAATTAAACAGTAAAATAGGCTAAGAGAGAATATAGCAAGCGGATAAATAAAGAGATAAGAAAGTGTAGACATTATAAAGTAGGCTTTGATTGGAGAAATTAAGTGATGTGACTAATAAATTATTATTTGGGAAAGTGGGTAGCTCTACCTTGGAAAATAGTAAATAAAAGGTGTATAATGCGATGGGAGTGTTTAGGGAAAATAAATAGTGGCATGGCAACAAATGGACTGTTTCTCCTCAGCATATAGAAATAGCGGAATTTAATAAAGCCATGGAGGTGCTGAAAGAAGCGCGCGTGAATTCTACCAAATTCAGCTTGAATATGAAAGACCAAACTGGATAATGGAGGACACAATTACCCGGTAAACAGGATAAATAAAAGAAACGATTCAGGAGGCAATTAGGAATTGGAACAATCACATAAAACCATAATAAGAAGCTCAATTTACCAGCGTTCTGATGTCAACGTTCTATCATCAGAAAATACATTACGATGGGGGACAGATATGATTCTGCTTGCCCTCGCAGACGTGCGAGTGGTTAGCAGAGCTATAGAAAATATCTAAGCGTAAGAAGTGGTAGATGAGGAGCTAACAAGTATGGGGGAAAATGAGTGTAAGGTGACACTGGAACTTAGTGCGGTAGCAGAGAATGCCGCTATACAGGAGTTTGCATCTATTTCAAAAGAGCAACAACTAATCGTTTTGAGGTTAGTAAGAATGGAATTTTCACCAAGCGGTGTATAGTCTCTGATCGATCAATAAGTGGTTCAAAGAGATTACAGTTTATATATGTGATGAAATAGGTACTAGATCACGTTTTACCTAACTTCTAGGAAGGTACCGATGTGATTTACAAATTGCCCCACTTGGAATCATTTTGCATTGAATCAACAGTTTCAGTGGTGATAAAATACTTGGAGAAGTTGTTATTAGCGTCAAAAGACGGAAAATAAACGTATATGATAAATCACCAACTTCGTAAAATTAGTTAGAAGAAAAGCAAAATGTAACATATTGGTGTTATCAATATCTGAGGGCAAGATACAGATAACCGACCAGGAAGAAACTATGCGTTCTGAGCATGGCTAAAACTTTTATCGCATGCGCAGGAAAAGTAAGGGGATTTTAGTTTTGTTAGACATTCTATAGCGTCATTTTCTGAAACTGCTGAAAGACGCTTAGAGAAAAAATCTATATATATGTAATACTATTGGCTTGCTGATTTAAAAGGTAACATTGTGAATGTTAACGAAATGTACATTTCTTTTCCAGAAAAAGGGGTTACATTTTCTCTGGTCAAAATGTCATTGGAGACTGTGGTACTGAGGAAAGCAGTTAGAGATATTTGGTCACTTTAAAAGTCTTAGTATCAGGTTAATACTATAACTGGAGTTCCGGATAAGTGAGGCGAGCTTATGTGTATTCTTGGCCTATATGAGATAGTGGATTTCCTTTGGAAGGGTTTTTTTCAGTTCAGTTTCAAATTGGGTATGCAGAAGGATGGAAATGTTTTTGAAAATGTAGTTAAGTTGTTTCTAAAGAAAAGAGAGTGGAAACATTTTAATGGTGTCAAATGCCCTGAACCCTAAGAATTTCCGTGAAGACTGATCAACTTCACTAGAAATTGTTGGAACAGGTGGGATTTAATTATAAAATGATTGAGAAACACCAGTCTCTATTCAAAGTGTACCATCACTTTGAAATTCTATTATTTCTTGAATTGACTAGTTATTCAAATAGGTTTATTTTTATTTAACATGGGTTCATAGGAGAGAATATCAGTTCCCTGGGGTTATGGTCTTTGGGTAAATACAAATGTGCTTAGTTCATTCTACATATAAAATATAAAATGGAAATATATGTTAACAAGTGTTAGTGTTTAAATACTGGAGAGTCGAGACCAAATCACGGGCGCTGGACAGAGTGGATTTCAGTTGTAACAAAAGGCAGTTTTATTGAGTCAAAAGATATCTTGTCCCGCAGTTTTACGTGCACGGATCTGGTTCATAAACTCGGCAAGGAGTCAGGTGAAAAAGAGACTTATACATTGGTTTGGGGCAGATTTTATACATGGAATATGTAGGTGGAGTCTTGTCGTGTTGGTCTTCTGAATGGTCCCGTAGGGTTGGAGGCGGACCTGCTCTAGCCAGAGCAGGAGCCCCATTGGTGCTCAGCAGAGTCTTGTTCTGAGCACCCGACCAGTAGAGGGGGGTGAGATGAGTGTTTATACAAGGAGATATTTGTGTCAGGGGATCCTGAGACAGGAGAGCAGAGGGGTCGTGAAACAACAGAACAGAGGGGGTCGTGAAACAACAGAACAGAGGGGGTCGTGAAACAACAGATCAGAGGGGGTCGTGAAACAAGAGATCAGAGGGGGTCGTGAAACAACAGAGCTGAGGGTCGTGAAACAACAGAGCAGAGGGGGTCGTGAAACAACAGAGCAGAGGAGGTCGTGAAACAACAGAGCAGAGGGGGTCGTGAAACAACAGAGAGCTGAGGGGGTCGTGAAACAACAGAGCTGAGGGGGTCGTGAAACAACAGAGCTGAGGGGGTCGTGAAACAAGAGAACAGAGGGGTCGTGAAACAACAGATCAGAGGGGGTCGTGAAACAAGAGAACAGAGGGGGTCGTGAAACAACAGAGCAGAGGGGTTGTGAAACAACAGAGCTGAGGGGTCGTGAAACAACAGATCAGAGGGGGTCGTGAAACAACAGAGCTGAGGGGGGGGGCAGTTTTATTGCTGGTTGTGTGACCTGGTTCTTGTTTTAGCAGGGGTACGTAAAATGACTTGAGTCAGGCGGTTTAGCTTAGCGCTGTATAATATATGAGCTATGTGTATGAATGTTTATATATATATATATATATGACAATAGCTTTGACTGTTGAATCAGATATTAGGTCTTATCTATACAACTATAAGCCCAGGGGTCGTAAATCCCTAGTTATTATCTTATTTTCCGGTCATGTCAGAGGGCTTTTAAAGAACGCTAATAATCGTTATCTCACGCCACTATTTCTTAGGCTTCCCTCTCGCATGGAACCTCTTGTCTATAGATTTGGCTTTTATCCCATTCCTCTAGATTTTGGTGTCCCTCTTCTCCTCATTTGGAGTTTATTTCAGTACTATTTGTTGAATTGGAACAATGATCAATACTCCCACAATTCAAATGACCATTCCAGTTATCTTGTCCACATAGCATTCCCTTCCTGTCTCCCCACGCCTAGTATTTGTACAAGATCACCGTCCTATCCCCAGCACCTATTTAATATCCCGTCTAAATCTCAGGCGAATATGCCTCTCATGATTAAGTTTAGTTTATTTACGGTAGTGCACATTCAAACACAGTTTTTTTCGAACCTGCCAAGTGTATATCGGTTATACAAAACCCAGTGTATGTTGGTCATATAAAACCCTGTGGGAATAGCAAAGCTCCCATTATTGATGAATTCTGAAAATTTTAGAACATCAAATCAACAAACTGAAATCCCCCCAGAATCAAGAATATAGGCTACTGACCTGCTGCCGACTGGGAAAAGCACTGTTTGTTGGATCTAGTCACGTCCCTGTCATCTGGGGTGTATACCGGCCTGTTTTTAACCTCAATTCAGAAGCCAGGTCTTAATAACGGGCCCAGACCCGCTCGTGCACGATTTTTCCGGCGTACGACCTCCAGATGGCAGGGATAGATATTTTAGATCCCGGTTCGAAGGACCAATTAATATAGGAATTTTATTCCTCTGTTCTAATATCCAATTAAAATGAAACACTCTGTCAATTCATAAGAATTTGTAAGACCCTTATTTTATAGGAATGGACAGAGCCCGGTCTTAAAGTCAAATAGCAGCCTTTATTCACGAGAGTACTGAACACGATACAGTTTACCACAGGTTATAAACTGAAAATGACGTCATTAGTTTCAACACCAACCCGTGCCATCTCCGTTCCAGTACAAAGGCTGTATGGTTCTGACATCGTCTCTCCCTATTAAGATCATATAATTTATGAGTCAAGATCTTCTTGTGTAGATAAGCATTCTAGCCAGTCTGAAGATATCGTTGATTCATTTCTACCAAGGAACAGACAGTCATTGTTCTAACTCTTGACCACATTCACACACATTATATTCAGTACTGGGATCAAGAAAGAAAACTCATACATATACAGTAACATAATAGTATTGTGATTAGTACATATACAGTAACGTAATAGTATTCGGATTAGTCAGTCCTGATTGAAATGTATACATAATTAGTCATCATTGATAAAAATTCCTTAACAGCAACACTGAAGAAAAACATATTGGAGAATAACAACAATCTCAAAAAAGAGGAATTGTGTAAATCAGGACCACAATTCTTCCTCCTGCCCCACCTATTGTCCCTGTGTAAATCAGGAACACCATTCTTCCTCCTGGCCCCACCTATTGTCCCTGTGTAAATCAGGAACACCATTCTTCCTCCTGCCCCACCTATTGTCCCTGTGTAAATCAGGAACACCATTCTTCCTCCTGCTCCACCTATTGTCCCTGTGTAAATCAGGACCACCATTCTTCGTCCTGCCCCACCTATTGTCCCTGTGTAAATCAGGACCACCATTCTTCCTCCTGGCCCATCCTATTGTCCCTGTGTAAATCAGGACCACCATTCTTCCTCCTGCTCCACCTATTGTCCCTGTGTAAATCAGGAACATCATTCTTCCTCCTGCTCCACCTATTGTCCCTGTGTAAATCAGGACCACCATTCTTCGTCCTGCCCCACCTATTGTCCCTGTGTAAATCAGGACCACCATTCTTCCTCCTGGCCCACCTATTGTCCCTGTGTAAATCAGGACCACCATTCTTCCTCCTGCTCCACCTATTGTCCCTGTGTAAATCAGGACCACCATTCTTCCTCCTGCCCCACCTATTGTCCCTGTGTAAATCAGGAACACCATTCTTCCTCCTGACCCACCTATTGTCCCTGTGTAAATCAGGACCACCATTCTTCCTCCTGCCCCACCTATTGTCCCTGTGTAAATCAGGAACACCATTCTTCCTCCTGACCCACCTATTGTCCCTGTGTAAATCAGGACCACCATTCTTCCTCCTGCCCCACCTATTGTCCCTGTGTAAATCAGGAACACCATTCTTCCTCCTGCCCCACCTATTGTCCCTGTGTAAATCAGGAACACCATTCTTCCTCCTGCCCCACCTATTGTCCCTGTGTAAATCAGGAACACCATTCTTCCTCCTGCCCCACCTATTGTCCCTGTGTAAATCAGGACCACCATTCTTCCTCCTGCCCCACCTATTGTCCCTGTGTAAATCAGGAACACCATTCTTCCTCCTGCCCCACCTATTGTCCCTGTGTAAATCAGGAACACCATTCTTCCTCCTGCCCCACCTATTGTCCCTGTGTAAATCAGGACCACCATTCTTCCTCCTGCCCCACCTATTGTCCCTGTGTAAATAAGGAACACCATTCTTCCTCCTGCCCCACCTATTGTCCCTGTGTAAATCAGGACCACCATTCTTCCTCCTGCCCCACCTATTGTCCCTGTGTAAATCAGGAACACCATTCTTCCTCCTGCCCCACCTATTGTCCCTGTGTAAATCAGGGCCACCATTCTTCCTCCTGCCCCACCTATTGTCCCTGTATGAATATTAGTTGGCATCTAATTGAAGAACATACTGCTTTATAGATCCCAGCCTGACAAACAATTGTTTGGTTCTGACTTTGAGCACTTGCACTAGGCCTCCATTGAGTCTCCATGTGTCAAGCAGTACAGAGAAACACCCTCTAGATGACAGCAGAGGCTCTTGGATGTACCCTGTCTAACCACTGGGCCTCCATTGGGTCTCCATGTGTCAAGCAGTACAGATAAACACCCTCTAGATGACAGCAGAGGCTCTTGGATGTACCCTGTCTAACCACTGGGCCTCCATTGGGTCTCCATGTGTCAAGCAGTACAGAGAAACACCCTCTAGATGACAGCAGAGGCTCTTGGATGTACCCTGTCTAACCACTGGGCCTCCATTGAGTCTCCATGTGTCAAGCAGTACAGAGAAACACCCTCTAGATGACAGCAGAGGCTCTTGGATGTACCCTGTCTAACCACCAGTTTAATGACCTTGTTCCATCAATATGTCCATACTACTTCATAACCGATTTGAGGTCTTGACCAGTAATGTCCCATTGGGCTCAACCAAGCCCAGAGGTTCTAGAAAGAGGACTGACTTTCATACCAACTCCTAAACAGGAGGACTGACTTCCATACCAACTCCTAAACAGGTGGACTGACTTCCATACCAACTCCTAAACAGGAGGACTGACATCCATACCAACTCCTAAACAGGAGGACTGACTTTCATACCAACTCCTAAACAGGAGGACTGACTTCCATACCAACTCCTAAACAGGAGGACTGACTTCCATACCAACTCCTAAACAGGAGGACTGACTTCCATACCAACTCCTAAACAGGAGGACTGACTTCCATACCAACTCCTAAACAGATGGACTGACTTCCATACCAACTCCTAAACAGGAGGACTGACTTCCATACCAACTCCTAAACAGGTGGACTGACTTCCATACCAACTCCTAAACAGGAGGACTGACTTCCATACCAACTCCTAAACAGGAGGACTGACTTCCATACCAACTCCTAAACAGGAGGACTGACTTCCATACCAACTCCTAAACAGGAGGACTGACTTCCATACCAACTCCTAAACAGATGGACTGACTTCCATACCAACTCCTAAACAGGTGGACTGACTTCCATACCAACTCCTAAACAGGAGGACTGACTTTCATACCAACTCCTAAACAGGAGGACTGACTTCCATACCAACTCCTAAACAGGAGGGCTGACTTCCATACCAACTCCTAAACAGGAGGACTGGGAGGAACCAACTCCTAAACAGGTGGACTGACTTTCATACCAACTCCTGAACAGGAGGACTGACTTTCATACCAACTCCTAAACAGGAGGACTGACTTCCATACCAACTCCTGAACAGGAGGACTGACTTTCATACCAACTCCTAAACAGGAGGACTGACTTCCATACCACCTCCTAAACAGGAGGACTGACTTACATACCAACTCCTAAACAGGAGGACTGACTTCCATACCAACTCCTAAACAGGAGGACTGACTTCCATACCAACTCCTAAACAGGAGGACTGACTTTCATACCAACTCCTAAACAGGAGGACTGACTTCCATACCAACTCCTAAACAGGTGGACTGACTTCCATACCAACTCCTAAACAGGAGGACTGACTTTCATACCAACTCCTAAACAGGAGGACTGACTTCCATGCCAACTCCTAAACAGGAGGACTGACTTCCATACCAACTCCTAAACAGGAGGACTGACTTCCATACCAACTCCTAAACAGGAGGACTGACTTCCATACCAACTCCTAAACAGGAGGACTGGGAGGAACCAACTCCTAAACAGGAGGACTGACTTTCATACCAACTCCTAAACAGGAGGACTGACTTCCATACCACCTCCTAAACAGGAGGACTGACTTACATACCAACTCCTAAACAGGAGGACTGACTTCCATACCAACTCCTAAACAGGAGGACTGACTTCCATACCAACTCCTAAACAGGAGGACTGGGAGGAGCTCCGGAGGGGATCTACACGTCCATCATAGAAGATTGAAGTTATCAGATCATTATGAATATGAAACAGATTTTCCTCATATACTATTTCCAAACCCTCCACATTGGGAACCTCAGTCGGAGTCCGTGTCAGAAACTATACAGACTTATACGTAGGGATGTGGCTTCCTTTTCACAATTCAGAATCAGACCTGTTTATCAGCTTAACCTTATACATGTTAAACAAATCAATCTCCAGAAATATAGTGATTAAACCAGCAGGTAAGGGGTCTCAGATTGTTGTAATGGATAAAGTGAATATCTTCTTGAAGCCAATAGACAATAGGATCATGTTAAACCAGCAGATAAGGGGTCTCAGATTGTTGTAATGGATAAAGTGAATATCTTCTTGAAGCCAATAGACAATAGGATCATGTTAAACCAGCAGATAAGGGGTCTCAGATTGTTGTGATGGATAAAGTGAATATCTTCTTATAGCCAATAGACAATAGGATCATGTTAAACCAGCAGATAAGGGTCTCAGATTGTTGTAATGGATAAAGTGAATATCTTCTTGAAGCCAATAGACAATAGGATCATGGTAAACACTATGTTCCATTGTCCCACTCAACACAACCAGAAAACACAAAGATGGATCCAGGAGATAAACTGTATGAGGATAAGTACATTACAGATAAACAGATGGTCTTTTAGGGACAGATTCTCCAAGGCCCAGACAGTTATACTTACTGCCTAAAATACATATCTCCTGAGACGTGGGCGGTTCCCTGCAGCTGACCAATAGGAAGTGATTGTGTTTCAGAGACGTGGGCGGTTCCCTGCAGCTGACCAATAGGAAGTGATTCTGTCTCAGAGACGTGGGCGGTTCCCTGCAGTTGACCAATAGGAAGTGATTCTGTCTCAGAGCCGTGGGCGGTTCCCTGCGGCTGACCAATAGGAAGTGATTCTGTCTCAGAGACGTGGGCGGTTCCCTGCGGCTGACCAATAGGAAGTGATTGTGTCTCAGAGACGTGGGCGGTTCCCTGCGGCTGACCAGTAGGAAGTGATTGTGTTTCAGAGACGTGGGCGGTTCCCTGCAGCTGACCAATAGGAAGTGATTGTGTCTCAGAGACGTGGGCGGTTCCCTGCGGCTGACCAATAGGAAGTGATTGTGTCTGAGACGTGGGCGGTTCCCTGCAGCTGACCAATAGGAAGTGATTGTGTCTGAGACGTGGGCGGTTCCCTGCAGCTGACCAATAGGAAGTGATTGTGTCTGAGACGTGGGTGGTTCCCTGAGGCTGACCAATAGGAAGTGATTCTGTCTCAGAGACATGGGTGGTTCCCTGCAGCTGACCAATAGGAAGTGATTGAGTCTGAGACGTGGGCGGTTCCCTGCAGCTGACCAATAGGAAGTGATTGTGTCTGAGACATGGGCGGTTCCCTGCAGCTGACCAATAGGAAGTGAATGTTTCTCAGAGACGTGGGCGGTTCCCTGCAGCTGACCAATAGGAAGTGATTGTGTCTCAGAGACGTGGGCGGTTCCCTGCGGCTGACCAATAGGAAGGGATTGTGTCTCAGAATCTTACTGTATTGCTGAATATGTAGACTTTTATATCAACCCTCTATCCCAGAAACACCCAGCTATGTTCAGGATACTGATGAATGGAGGGTTTATTGTAGTACTGACTGTTATATCAACCCTCTATCCCAGAAACACCCTGCTATGTTCAGGATACTGAAGAATGGAGGGTTTATTACTATTGTAGTACTGACTGTTATATCAACCCTCTATCCCAGAAACACCCTGCTATGTTCAGGATACTGAAGAATGGAGGGTTTATTACTATTGTAGTACTGACTGTTATATCAACCCTCTATCCCAGAAACACCCTGCTATGTTCAGGATACTGATGAATGGATGGTTTATTGTAGTACTGACTGTTATATCAACCCTCTATCCCAGAAACACCCTGCTATGTTCAGGATACTGATGAATGGAGGGTTTATTACTATTGTAGTACTGACTGTTATATCAACCCTCTATCCCAGAAACACCCTGCTATGTTCAGGATACTGATGAATGGATGGTTTATTGTAGTACTGACTGTTATATCAACCCTCTATCCCAGAAACACCCAGCTATGTTCAGGATACTGAAGAATGGAGGGTTTATTGTAGTACTGACTGTTATATCAACCCTCTATCCCAGAAACACCCAGCTATGTTCAGGATACTGAAGAATGGAGGGTTTATTACTATTGTAGTACTGACTGTTATATCAACCCTCTATCCCAGAAACACCCAGCTATGTTCAGGATACTGAAGAATGGAGGGTTTATTACTATTGTAGTACTGACTGTTATATCAACCCTCTATCCCAGAAACACCCAGCTATGTTCAGGATACTGAAGAATGGAGGGCTTATTACTATTGTAGTACTGACTGTTATATCAACCCTCTATCCCAGAAACACCCAGCTATGTTCAGGATACTGATGAATGGATGGTTTATTACTATTGTAGTACTGACTGTTATATCAACCCTCTATCCCAGAAACACCCAGCTATGTTCAGGATACTGAAGAATGGAGGGTTTATTGTAGTACTGACTGTTATATCAACCCTCTATCCCAGAAACACCCAGCTATGTTCAGGATACTGATGAATGGAGGGTTTATTGTAGTACTGACTGTTATATCAACCCTCTATCCCAGAAACACCCTGCTATGTTCAGGATACTGATGAATGGAGGGTTTATTGTAGTACTGACTGTTATATCAACCCTCTATCCCAGAAACACCCAGCTATGTTCAGGATACTGAAGAATGGAGGGTTTATTGTAGTACTGACTGTTATATCAACCCTCTATCCCAGAAACACCCAGCTATGTTCAGGATATACTGATGAATGGAGGGTTTATTGTAGTACTGACTGTTATATCAACCCTCTATCCCAGAAACACCCAGCTATGTTCAGGATACTGAAGAATGGAGGGTTTATTACTATTGTAGTACTGACTGTTATATCAACCCTCTATCCCAGAAACACCCAGCTATGTTCAGGATACTGAAGAATGGAGGGTTTATTACTATTGTAGTACTGACTGTTATATCAACCCTCTATCCCAGAAACACCCAGCTATGTTCAGGATACTGATGAATGGAGGGTTAATTACTATTGTAGTACTGACTGTTATATCAACCCTCTATCCCAGAAACACCCAGCTATGTTCAGGATACTGATGAATGGAGGGTTTATTACTATTGTAGTACTGACTGTTATATCAACCCTCTATCCCAGAAACACCCAGCTATGTTCAGGATACTGATGAATGGAGGGTTTATTGTAGTACTGACTGTTATATCAACCCTCTATCCCAGAAACACCCAGCTATGTTCAGGATACTGAAGAATGGAGGGTTTATTACTATTGTAGTACTGACTGTTATATCAACCCTCTATCCCAGAAACACCCAGCTATGTTCAGGATACTGATGAATGGATGGTTTATTACTATTGTAGTACTGACTGTTATATCAACCCTCTATCCCAGAAACACCCAGCTATGTTCAGGATACTGATGAATGGAGGGTTTATTACTATTACATTGCTCTTTTTATTAACTTAGCTAGATGTGACAATGCTTATTGTAAATAGCACCTGTATCAACTGATGCAGCATAGTGGCTATAAATACATAGGCTGAAGCATGATGGGGTTTGTCGCTCTACATTATCACCTGTATCAACTGATGCAGCATAGTGGCTATAAATACATAGGCTGAAGCATGATGGGGTTTGTCTAACTACATTATCACCTGATGCAGCATAGTGTCTATAAATACTGGTCTAGGAGGTGTCCACATGGACTGATAAACACTCCTAACAACCCACCACTAGGAGGTGTAAACATGGTCTGATAAACACTCCTAACAACCAGACCACTAGGAGGTGTCCACATGGTCTGATAAACACTCCTAACAACCCACCACTAGGAGGTGTCCACATGGTCTGATAAACACTACTAACATCCCCACCTCTAGGAGGTGTCCACATGGTCTGATAAACACTCCTAACAACCCCACCACTAGGAAGTGTCCACATGGTCTGATAAACACTACTAACATCCCCACCACTAGGAGGTGTCCACATGGTCTGATAAACACTCCTAACAACCCCACCACTAGGAAGTGTCCACATGGTCTGATAAACACTACTAACATCCCCACCTCTAGGAGGTGTCCACATGGTCTGATAAACACTCCTAACAACCCCACCACTAGGAGGTGTCCACATGGTCTGATAAACACTCATAACAACCCCACCACTAGGAGGTGTCCACATGGTCTGATAAACACTCCTAACAACCCCACCACTAGGTGTCCACATGGTCTGATAAACACTCCTAACATCCCCACCACTAGGAGGTGTCCACATGGTCTGATTAACACTCCTAACAACCAGACCACAAGGAGGTGTCACATGGTCTGATAAACACTCCTAACAACCCCACCACTAGGAGGTGTCCACATGGTCTGATAACACTCCTAACAACCCCACCACTAGGAGGTGTCCACATGGTCTGATAAACACCCCTGACAACCCCACCACTAGGAGGTGTCCACATGGTCTGATAAACACTCCTAACAACCCCACCACTAGGAGGTGTCCACATGGTCTGATAAACACTCCTAACAACCCCACCACTAGGAGGTGTCCACATGGTCTGATAAACACTCCTAACAACCCCACCACTAGGAGGTGTCCACATGGTCTGATAAACACTCCTAACAACCCCACCACTAGGAGGTGTCCACATGGTGCTGATAAACACTCCTAACTACCCACCACTAGGAGGTGTCCACATGGTCTGATAAACACTCCTAACAACCAGACCACTAGGAGGTGTCCACATGGTCTGATTAACACTCCTAACAACCCCACCACTAGGAGGTGTCCACATGGTCTGATAAACACTCCTAACAACCAGACCACTAGGAGGTGTCCACATGGTCTGATTAACACTCCTAACAACCCCACCACTAGGAGGTGTCCACATGGTCTGATAAACACTCCTAACAACCCCACCACTAGGAGGTGTCCACATGGTGCTGATAAACACTCCTAACTACCCACCACTAGGAGGTGTCCACATGGTCTGATAAACACTCCTAACAACCAGACCACTAGGAGGTGTCCACATGGTCTGATTAACACTCCTAACAACCCCACCACTAGGAGGTGTCCACATGGTCTGATAAACACTCCTAACAACCCCACCACTAGGAGGTGTCCACATGGTGCTGATAAACACTCCTAACTACCCACCACTAGGAGGTGTCCACATGGTCTGATTAACACTCCTAACAACCCCACCACTAGGAGGTGTCCACATGGTCTGATAAACACTCCTAACTACCCACCACTAGGAGGTGTCCACATGGTCTGATAAACACTCCTAACAACCCCACCACTAGGAGGTGTCCACATGGTCTGATAAACACTACTAACATCCCCACCACTAGGAGGTGTCCACATGGTCTGATAAACACTCCTAACAACCCCACCACTAGGAGGTGTCCACATGGTCTGATAAACACTACTAACATCCCCACCTCTAGGAGGTGTCCACATGGTCTGATAAACACTCCTAACAACCCCACCACTAAGACGTGTCCACATGGTCTGATAAACACTCCTAACAACCTGACCACTAGGAGGTGTCCACATGGTCTGATAAACACTCCTAACAACCCCACCACTAGGAGGTGTCCACATGGTCTGATAAACACTACTAACATCCCCACCTCTAGGAGGTGTCCACATGGTCTGATAAACACTCCTAATAACCCCACCACTAGGAGGTGTATACATGGTCAGTGGTATGGTCAGATAGACTAGTGGTTAGAGTGGTGGGTCAGTAAGTGGTATGGTATGGTCAGATAGACTAGTGGTTTGAGTGTTGGGTCAGTAACTGGTATGGTCAGATAGACTAGTGGTTAGAGTGGTGGTGGTCAGTAACTGGTATCGCTGGTTTGAAAACCTGACCCGTCAAGGTGAAAATCTGTCGATGTGCCCTTAAGCAAGACACTTACATCTAAATGGTTCCATGGTCACCATACTACTACGACCCTGTACAACAACACCTATCATACTACTGTGACTGACTCTGTAAAACAACACCTATCATACTACTACGACCCTGTACAACAACACCTATCATACTATTATGTCTGACCCTGTAAACAACACCTATCATACTACTATGACTGACCCTGTACAACAACACCTATCATACTACTATGACTGACCCTGTACAACAACACCTATCATACTACTATGACTGACCCTGTACAACAACACCTATCATACTACTATGACTGACCCTGTACAACAACACCTATCATACTACTATGACTGACCCTGTAAAACAACACCTATCATACTACTATGACTGACCCTGTACAACAACACCTATCATACTACTATGACTGACCCTGTAAAACAACACCTATCATACTACTATGACTGACCCTGTAAAACAACACCTATCATACTACTATGACCCTGTAAAACAACACCTATCATACTACTATGACCCTGTACAACAACACCTATCATACTACTATGACTGACCCTGTAAAACAACACATTTCACTGAACCAATCTGATGTCTGTGACAATCAAACCCTTTAAAAGCGAACCAACATAAAGAAACTGACAGCAAAGATGTTTTTATTACAACAGTTAATTTAACAATGCTGTTTATAAATCTAGTTGACATTCATCCCAGGACACCTTGACTTGCATTACACTCTCACTGCAGAACAACATCCTCATGAAATCACATGACTTCTAGTTAGAGAAGAGGATTCCTGTTAACACGGCCTGCTACAAGCAGGAAACTAGTTATGGACCAACCAGAAATGTGACATGTCTGTTTGACAGTTACCCTGAACGATGCATGTGTGAACTATCTTGTCATCTCTTTGGCTAACCACATTGGAACATTCTAGTCTTTAAGGACATGAACTGGCAGAACAGGTTTCAGCAAAGTATGGAGTCATTGTTTTCAGGAAGGTGTAACCATGATGATAGGAGGGACAGGAGGCAGACTAAGTGCAAGGGCAGCCACCTGAACTACTGTCCTACAGAGACAAACAGCCACCTGAACTACTGTCCTACAAAGACAAACAGCATCTACACAAACAGCCACCTGAACTACTGTCCTACAAAGACAAACAGCCACCTGAACTACTGTCCTACAAAGACAAACAGCCACCTGAACTACTGTCCTACAAAGACAAACAGCCACCTGAACTACTGTCCTACAAAGACAAACAGCCACCTGAACTACTATCCTACAAAGACAAACAGCCATCTGAACTACTGTACTACAAAGACAAACAGCATCTACAAAAACAGCCACCTGAACTACTGTCCTACAAAGACAAACAGCCACCTGAACTACTGTCCTACAAAGACAAACAGCCACCTGAACTACTGTCCTACAAAGACAAACAGACACCTGAACTACTGTCCTACAAAGACAAACAGCCACCTGAACTACTGTCCTACAAAGACAAACAGCATCTACACAAACAGCCACCTGAACAACTGTCCTACAAAGACAAACAGCCACCTGAACTACTGTCCTACAAAGACAACCAGCCACCTGAACTACTGTCCTACAGAGACAACCAGCATCTATACAAACAGCCACATGAACTACTGTCCTACAAAAACAAACAGCATCTATACAAACAGCCACCTGAACTACTGTCCTACAAAGACAAACAGCCACCTGAACTACTGCCCTACAAAGACAAACAGCCACCTGAACTACTGTCCTACAAAGACAAACAGCATCTACACAAACAGCCACCTGAACTGCTGTCCTACAAAGACAAACAGCCACCTAAACTACTGTCCTACAAAGACAACCAGCCACCTGAACTACTGTCCTACAGAGACAACCAGCATCTATACAAACAGCCACCTGAACTACTGTCCTACAAAGACAACCAGCCACCTGAACTACTGTCCTACAGAGACAACCAGCATCTATACAAACAGCCACCTGAACTACTGCCCTACAAAGACAAACAGCATCTACACAACCAGCCACCTGAACTGCTGTCCTACAAAGACAAACAGCCACCTGAACTACTGCCCTACAAAGACAAACAGCCACCTGAACTACTGTCCTACAAAGACAAACAGCCACCTGAACTACTGTCCTACAAAGACAAACAGCCACCTAAACTACTGCCCTACAAAGACAAACAGCCACCTGAACTACTGTCCTACAAAGACAAACAGCATCTACACAAACAGCCACCTGAACTACTGTCCTACAAAGACAAACAGCATCTACACAAACAGCCACCTGAACTACTGTCCTACAAAGACAAACAGCCACCTGAACTACTGTCCTACAAAGACAAACAGCCACCTGAACTACTGCCCTACAAAGACAAACAGCCCCCTGAACTACTGTCCTACAGAGACAAACAGCATCTACACAAACAGTGAATCTGAGAAAAATGGCTTTAAAGTTAGTTTCCTAGTCCATGCATATCAACCATGACCACTGATCTGACCTATGACCCCTAAGTACTGATACTACACTCTGCCTTGGTATGACCTATGACCCCTAAGTACTGATACTACACTCTGCCTTGGTATGACCTATGACCCCTAAGTACTGATACTACACTCTGCCTTGGTATGACCTATGACCCCTAAGTACTGATACTACACTCTGCCTTGGTATGACCTATGACCCCTAAGTACTGATACTGCACTCTGCCTTGGTCTGACCTTAAACAGCTGTCTGGGTAATGAAACAGCAAAGTGCAGCATCTAGAAATCTAAATGTGTTGATCCAGATTTATTGTTGTTTTTCTGTTTGATGGAAACAGTTTGAGTTCTAACTACATTCCAACTGTATTTAATGGTGGTATGTAGTTGTGTTGTCATGTTGTATTGTAGTAACCCTCAACTGTATTTAATGGTGATATGTAGTTGTGTTGTCATGTTTTATTGTAGTAACCCTCAACTGTATTTAATGGTGTTATGTAGTTGTGTTGTCATGTTGTATTGTAGTAACCCTCAACTGTATTTAATGGTGTTATGTAGTTGTGTTGTCATGTTGTATTGTAGTAACCCTCAACTGTATTTAATGGTGTTATGTAGTTGTGTTGTCATGTAGTATTGTAGTAACCCTCAACTGTATTTAATGGTGTTATGTAGTTGTGTTGTCATGTTGTATTGTAGTAAACCTCAACTGTATGTAATGGTGTTATGTAGTTGTGTTGTCATGTTGTATTGTAGTAACCCTCAACTGTATTTAATGGTGTTATGTAGTTGTGTTGTCATGTTGTATTGTAGTAACCCTCAACTGTATTTAATGGTGTTATGTAGTTGTGTTGTCATGTTGTATTGTAGTAACCCTCAACTGTATTTAATGGTGTTATGTAGTTGTGTTGTCATGTTGTATTGTAGTAACCCTCAACTGTATTTAATGGTGTTATGAAGTTGTGTTGTCATGTTGTGAATGTTGTATTATAGTATGCCTAACCCTCAACATTTTCTGGTGAGACACAACAGAGGAATAGGACATGATGGAGAGAGACACCAGACAAGACACAGACACAGCAACAGAATAGGATATGATGGAGAGAGACACCAGACAAGACACAGAGACAACAACAGAATAGGATATGATGGAGAGAGAGACAGACAAGACACAGAGACAACAACAGAATAGGACATGATGGAGAGAGACACCAGACAAGACACAGAGACAGCAACAGAATAGGATATGATGGAGAGAGACACCAGACAAGACACAGAGACAGCAACAGAAGAATAGGATGTGATGGAGACACCAGACAAGACACAGAGACAGCAACAGAAGAATAGGATGTGATAGAGAGAGACACCAGACAAGACACAGAGACAGCAACAGAATAGGATGTGATGGAGAGAGACACCAGACAAGACACAGAGACAGCAACAGAAGAATAGGATGTGATGGAGACACCAGACAAGACACAGAGACAGCAACAGAAGAATAGGATGTGATAGAGAGAAACACCAGACAAGACACAGAGACAGCAACAGACGACACAGAGAAAGTGATGGAGAGAGACAGAAGAATAGAGTTCCAGACAGTTGTAGAATGTATGCCAAGGCACATTGTAAGAGCTGTAAAGAGGGAGGGAGGGAGAGAGAACAGGCAGAACCTGATATGTAAATGAGCAGAGCAAATGAAACTCACTTTTGACGACCTGATGATCATCCAGACTCTGTTTCTATTGAGAGATAAAAGGTAAGACGACGATTGTTATGTGTATTCATATAGTTGATGATATTGTTATATTCATATAGTTGATGATATTGTTATGTGTATTCATATAGTTGATGATATTGTTATGTGTATTCATATAGTTGATGATATTGTTGTGTGTTTTCATATAGTTGATGATATTGTTATGTGTATTCATATAGTTGATGATATTGTTATGTGTATTCATATAGTTGATGATATTGTTGTGTGTATTCATATAGTTGATGATATTGTTGTGTATATTCATATAGTTGATGATATTGTTATATTCATATAGTTGATGATATTATTATGTGTATTCATATAGTTGATGATATTGTTGTGTGTATTCATATAGTTGATGATATTGTTATGTGTATTCATATAGTTGATGATATTGTTATGTGTATTCATATAGTTGATGATATTGTTATGTGTATTCATATAGTTGATGATATTGTTATGTGTATTCATATAGTTGATGATATTTCTGGTGGACAGTGTTATAATAGTCCTACTCTCCTTAAAATGTTTTTGATATAAATTAGATGCGTGGGGTGAATTTGTTCTGTGCCCATCTGTGTGCCCCAGGGTGATCACTCCTACACTATCTAGAATCTAAAAGGGTTCTTTGGCTGTCCCCATAGGAGAACACTTTGTAGAACCATTTTGGGTTCCATGAAGAACCCTTTCCACAGAGGGTTCTACATAGAAGCCAGGAGAATTCTACCTGGAACCCAAAAGCGTCTCCTATGGGGACAGACGGAGGACCTGTTTGGAACCCTTTAGTCTAAGAGTGTACTGTATCATAGGCCTATAGACCAGGGTGATCTCCTACTGTATCATAGGTCTGTAGACCAGGGTGATATCCTACTGTATCATAGGTCTATAGACCAGGGTGATCTCCTACTGTATCATAGGTCTATAGACCAGGGTGATCTCCTACTGTATCATAGGTCTATAGACCAGGGTGATCTCCTACTGTATCATAGGTCTATAGACCAGGGTGATCTCCTACTGGATCATAGGTCTATAGACCAGGGTGATCTCCTACTGTATCATAGGTCTATAGACCAGGGTGATCTCCTACTGTATCATAGGTCTATAGACCAGGGTGATCTCCTACTGTATCATAGGTCTATAGACCAGGGTGATCTCCTACTGTATCATAGGTCTATAGACCAGGGTGATCTCCTACTGTATCATAGGTCTATAGACCAGGGTGATCTCCTACTGTATCATAGGTCTATAGACCAGGGTGATCTCCTACTGTATCATAGGTCTATAGACTTGTCTTCTCAAAACAGGCTTAAAAAACAACAAGCAACAAACAAACATTTTCTCTTTCTAATCTACTGTTAACACTTTTTACTCAGGGAGGTATTTTGTGTGAAAGAGACAAATAAATATTGTGGAAAGACTAACAACAACTTACACTTCCTCAAAACAGGTTGTGTGTGTTCATTAGTGCCATTTAAAACTGTTGGCATACCAAGCACACCAACATAGAAATAGGACAACTAGAACACCCCCCTAGTCATGCCTTGATCTACAACATCATAGAGAACCAAGGGCTCTCTGTGGTCAGGGCGTGACAGCAACATTTAAAACTGTTGGCTGTGGAGTAAACTAATGAATACAACCCAGGTTGTAGCCTACGACTCGGCATGTTGATACCTGCCTGATGCTGAAACCTGAACGTAGCCTGAGGGGTAAACTATGATACTAGCTAGATATACTGGTTTTCTAAAGTTAGCCAGCTTCAGTTAACTTCACATTCCAGCTCAGGCCTCACCCATAAGAATATACACAACAGAAAATATCTCAATGACTTGACATGTTCTGGTTGTGAATTCAGACTACAAGGTGAGAATCCTGCCAGGGATTATTGTAAAGTGTGTAGAGACATTAAATGTCTGGTGTAATGTTAGTATAGTGAAGTAAAACACTCCTAACAGTAGATACATTAAATGTCTGGTGTAATGTTAGTATAGTGAAGTAAAACACTCCTAACAGTCTACTTCTACTGAGACAGGTTGGTGTCAGTTTAATCATACAACATGGAGCTGACTGGACGTGGTCAAGTCAAATTCAATATATCAACATTCAATATTTTATAGTTCTACATTTAACATTTCATGTGATAATGCAATTGTATCATAGGTCCTCTATAGTGTAGTGACCCTCTACATTTCATATGATAATGTAATTGTATCATAGTTCCTCTATAGTGTAGTGACCCTCTACATTTCATATGATAATGTAATTGTATCATAGTTCCTCTATAGTGTAGTGACCCTCTACATTTCATATGATAATGTAATTGTACCATAGTTCCTCTATAGTGTAGTGATGGTGCTGAATTAGGTAGTCTGAGCATAGAGGTAAAGGCTATAACCACGGGAAGAAACTGTTCAGATTGGGGTCTATAACATCCAATCACAGAGGTTTACAGCAGCTGACAGTTGCAACTTCATTGCTAATAACTCAAACTTCCTTTTTCAGATAAAGACCTCATCTCTGTACAGATGTAGGATCTGAATTTGATCACCCTGTTGCAGGAAAACTAAAACTTGTAGTGTATTTGATGTTTTAAAAGGCTTCTGAAGTTTGTCATTTCCACTTTCCACTTTAAAATGTTAATTATAATCCACATAATTGTTCTGCTGTAGTAAACTGTCTCAAATTAAGATCCTACATCTGTAGCAAAACACCTGTCTTTCATGTGTTCTCCTTTGACGATTTGACATCTTTTATTTACTATTGTTTAGGCTGGTTGAATGAGTTGTCTATGAAAGCTACTTCATCTGTAAGAAAACAGACGGCTGCACCAGTGACTGTAAGTTATGTGATTTCCTCATGTGAAATTAAAAGTATGTTTGTAGCCTACGCAGTTATAAAATGGCTGTTGAAACTGTGGCACATATTTCTCAGTACATTAGAAGTCAGATAAATGTGTTGAGACGTAGGAAAGATGGGCAAACTCTCATTGGTCTTGGCTTTCTACACACTATTATAAGGTTAGTCGATGTCAGACATTCAATAGTCAGAGTAGGTTGGAGTTATGATCACTTATCATGCTGACAAACCTGATGGTCTCTGTGAACTGATCTGAACAGGTTTAGGTTGGTCATCTATGATATGTAGGTTATATACAGTACATTCTCTGTCCTGCTACTGGAAGGACTATAACATTATGTGAACTGACCTGAACAGGTTTAGGCTGGTCATCTATGATATGTAGGTTATATACAGTACATTCTCTGTCCTGCTACTGGTTGGACTATAACATTATGTGAACTGACCTGAACAGGTTTAGGCTGGTCATCTATGATATGTAGGCTATAGCCGTGTTATAGACCTTGATCTGCATATCACTAACAAACTGCTATTATACATTATAACCTAGTCTATTTTACATAATATAACATCTACATATCACTAACAAACCACTACAATACATTATAACCTAGTCTACTTTACATAATATAACATCTACATATCACTAACAAACCACTACTATACATTATAACCTAGTCTACTTTACATAATATAACATCTACACATCACTAATAACCCACTACTATACATTATAACCTAGTCTACTTTACATAATATAACATCTACATATCACTAACAACCCACTACTATACATTATAACCTCGTCTACTTTACATAATATAACATCTACATATCACTAACAACCCACTACTATACATTATAACCTAGTCTACTTTACATAATATAACATCTACATACCACTAACAACCCACTACTATACATTATAACCTAGTCTACTTTACATAATATAACATCTACACATCACTAATAACCCACTACTATACATTATAACCTAGTCTACTTTACATAATATAACATCTACATATCACTAACAACCCACTACTATACATTATAACCTCGTCTACTTTACATAATATAACATCTACATATCACTAACAACCCACTACTATACATTATAACCTAGTCTACTTTACATAATATAACATCTACATATCACTAACAACCCACTACTATACATTATAACCTAGTCTACTCTACATAATATAAAATATCTTACTTGATGCATAAAACCTTTCTGAAAGGATCAATGATTTCCCCCTCAGATCAATCATGTCTGTTTTAGCCCTTCTGTCTACATTCTCAGATACATTTATAAAATAACAGATTGAAAGACAATAAATAGCCACTTTTAATGAATAAAAATAAGTTTTAGACATGGCCTTGTGTTGCTGTACTGTCTATAACTACCTTAACAGACAGTGACTTATTATTATTATTATTATAGTTGCTGTACTGTCTATAACTACCTTAACAAACAGTGACTTATTATTATTATTATTATTATTATTATTATTATTATTGTTGCTGTACTGTCTATAACTACCTTAACAAACAGTGACTTATTATTATTATTATTATTATTATTGTTGCTGTACTGTCTAGAACTACCTTAACAAACAGTGACTTATTATTATTATTATTATTATTATTATTATTATTATTGTTGCTGTACTGTCTATAACTACCTTAACAAACAGTGACTTATTATTATTATTATTATTATTATTGTTGCTGTACTGTCTAGAACTACCTTAACAAACAGTGACTTATTATTATTATTATTATTATTATTATTATTATTATTGTTGCTGTACTGTCTATAACTACCTTAACAAACAGTGACTTATTATTATTATTATTATTATTATTATTATTATTATTGTTGCTGTACTGTCTATAACTACCTTAACAAACAGTGACTTATTATTATTATTATTATTATTATTGTTGCTGTACTGTCTATAACTACCTTAACAAACAGTGACTTATTATTATTATTATTATTATTATTATTATTATTGTTGCTGTACTGTCTATAACTACCTTAACAAACAGTGACTTATTATTATTATTATTATTGTTGCTGTACTGTCTATAACTACCTTAACAAACAGTGACTTATTATTATTATTATTATTATTATTATTGTTGCTGTACTGTCTATAACTACCTTAACAAACAGTGACTTATTATTATTATTATTATTATTATTGTTGCTGTACTGTCTATAACTACCTTAACAAACAGTGACTTATTATTATTATTGACAGTTACCATGGAGATGAAATGTCACAACTACGTTTTCATGTGATTGCATTAAATCATCTGATTGTTTCTGTGTCTGTTAGTAAATGTTTTATAAGAGATAATTAATAAATGATAACAATTGACATTAAATAATTACTGTGTTAACCACAAACAACATTTTGGGTCTCTGTTTAGGGGTCAGTGCTCTAAAATGAGTCTCTCTGGGGAGAGAAAGGAGGTGGGCCCTGCCTCTAAAATGAGTCTCTCTGGGGAACATGACACCAAAGCTAAGAGGTGAGATGACAATTTTTGATAACATAAAATGTTTCCAAAATGTTCACATTTGTTTTTTAGTCAGAAATGGTTGTTATGGGTACCTTCAATATTACTGTTCTCAGATTTTTAACTAATATAGGGTTCTCAATCCGGGGTCTGTGGAGGTACTGCAGGGAAAACATTTTCTGGTCATGGTTAACCATATTTGTTTTCAGAAAAAGAAAACTAAAACACCTAACTAAAACGCATGTCCCTGTTCTCTTTTTCAAGACGTGGCCGATTTAAACAGCCAGAAGACATTTTTGTGTTTTAAATTCAGAAACAACACTTTGTTTTGATGACTTGTTGTTTCTAAATGGCTGCTGGGTAAATTGAAACGCATCAAAATGTTCGTTCGTAGGCATCGGATTGAGTGAATGCTGCGCAGTTTCACTGAGTTAGAAGACAAATGGACAGGACAGATTTGTAGATCTGAAGTAGTTGCTACCTCAGATTATGAGCCTATCAGGTGTCGTGAATGAGTTATGTAATACCCACAGAAGGCCACAGGGAGGAGCAAGAGAGCTATAAACCCATACTGTTTTTTACCTTAAAATCCCTGAACCTAACAATCAATCAAATGCATTTTTAAACCCCTTTTTACATCAGCATCTATCCCTACGTATTACCTATTTTAGCATTAACATTAACCCAAATTATTTTAGAAACTGTTTTAGTAATAATATTATGTTAGTAAATACCATTATAGTACTAAATAGCACTGATTATTTTGTTAATCAAAACCTGTCTCAGCATTTTGCTGTTTTTGTTTTGTTATTTTATTATATTTATTATTGCAAGGCTGAACACTTGATCAACAAGCCACGTGTTTTATTTTTCAAATGTGGTTTGAACTGGGTGACCTGGAAACCTCTATGTGAAAGTCTAGCAATTGGAATGGGATAGGTAGGGCAGGTTAGAGACTGATCTAAGGAATTCGAAAAATACACTTTATTTCTCAGCTGCCTCACCAATGTTACCCAACTAATTCTGATTATTCCCCCACACTGTGCACAAATAATGTGAGGGGTTTGACCTCAGAGCTGAGACCAGAGAAGCACAACCTTCCTCTGTGACTAGACAGCCTGACAGTCTGTATGTGAATTAATAACTTTGAATTGCTAAATATTTATTGAAAATATAGAGCCAAATGGTGGTGTATCCAGGGAGAAAACTATCGTGGTGATTTGTGTTCTTATGCTGCCATCTACTGGAATTAGACAACTAATGTCATTTGTGGAATTATGCTGAACTTTTTAGAAACTGCAATACTACTGAAAAATGTGTAATTCCTTACTAAAGTAGTAGAATTAGTAGAAGAATTAGAATAATAAAATACAAAATGTTCTGGTTCATTTGACCACTTACAACCATTAAATAACCATTTATAGTGTAACAAACATTGAAACTGACATAAACCATAAACACCATACAGTTAAATAGAGTTAAAGAGTTAAATGTATTAAAAATTATTTATTTAGATGGGTGACATTATCTGCCAAAGTAGCAGCCCTGTAGACAGAGAAGAGCTCTCCAGTAGGTACCAAAACATTCAAAGGACATTTTCTCAAAGTTTATCATCTTTCAAAACATAATTACTTTCCCATTGTTCCTCAACTGTAGTGTATGATATTTAGTTTTCTAACACTGAGTCTGTACTTTTATCCAATTAAAAAACAAAATTTCAAGTTTTGCCACATAAGACAACATTCAGCCGGTTGGTCACATTTGAGAGTGAGGCAGATGAATAGCATTTTGTGGGAAAAAACATTATTATTTGTCCCTCTGAAATGAAACCATCAAGTGATTTTAAAGAAATGCATGTTTGTCATTGAACAATCCCATGCCTTGATTAGAGAATGAAAAAACCCACCAAGCTCTTTAACTTCTTATGGGAGGTGGGAGGCTAGTGCCAAATTGCAGAGTGCCAAATTGAAAATACAGAAATACTCTGGTTACAAGTTAATCAACGTTCAAAGCAGAATTTTTCATTTAGTTTAGACTTATAAACTTTAGAGAGGGAGACTTTTCTACTGAACAAAGGTAAGAAGAACTCATGGGTCCTGGTCAGTGAGTTAAACAACACTGTCTCTAGTCATTTCTCCTCCCATTTTCCCATTTATTGTTGTTGTTTTCATAATCCATAGGCTCATCCTTTTGTCCATTTTCATAGTCCTAAACAATATTAAACAAACACAACATTCCCTCAGTGTGTGTGTGTGTGTGTTTGTGTGTGTGTACTCCCTGGATGAGGAGATGTAATCTCTATCCTGATTGCCTACTCACTTTTACCCCGACCTACATGTACATATTACCTCAACTACCTCAACTACCTGGTACCCTGCACATTGACTCAGTACTGGTAATCCTTATAGTCTCATTATTACCTCAACTACCTGGTACCCTGCACATTGACTCAGTACTGGTACTCCTTATAGCCTCATTATTACCTCAACTACCTGGTACCCTGCACATTGACTCAGTACTGGTTCTCCTTATAGTCTCATTATTACCTCAACTACCTGGTACCCTGCACATTGACTCAGTACTGGTACTCCTTATAGTCTCATTATTACCTCAACTACCTGGTACCCTGCACATTGACTCAGTACTGGTACTCCTTATAGTCTCATTATTACCTCAACTACCTGGTACCCTGCACATTGACTCAGTACTGGTACTCCTTATATTCTCATTATGTTCCTGGTACCCCTACCCCAGGCCCTGGATAAAAACATATGCTGATTTCAAAACTAAATGTTTAAATACAGATCTTATATTACTGTATTTAATAATGGTTTAAAAAAAATGTTGTATATTGATGTCAAATGTACAGTTGTACAGTTCTTTATGAAACTCTGTAAAACCTGGCAGAACTACTGATTTCTCTGAGAGTGAGACAGATATATATTATTACTGTGTAAAACCTAGATATATATTATTACTGTGTAAAACCTAGATATATATTATTACTGTGTAAAACCTAGATATATATTATTACTGTGTAAAACCTAGCAGTACCACTGATTTCTCTGAGAGTGAGACAGATATATATTATTACTGTGTAAAACCTAGCAGTACTACTGATTTCTCTGAGAGTGAGGCAGATATATATTATTACTGTGTAAAACCTAGCAGTACTACTGATTTCTCTGAGAGTGAGGCAGATATATATTATTACTGTGTAAAACCTATTAGTACTACTGATTTCTCTGAGAGTGAGGCAGATATATATTATTACTGTGTAAAACCTAGCAGTACTACTGATTTCTCTGAGAGTGAGGCAGATATATATTATTACTGTGTAAAACCTAGCAGTACTACTGATTTCTCTGAGAGTGAGACAGATATATATTATTACTGTGTAAAACCTAGCAGTACCACTGATTTCTCTGAGAGTGAGACAGATATATATTATTACTGTGTAAAACCTAGCAGTACTACTGATTTCTCTGAGAGTGAGACAGATATATATTATTACTGTATAAAACCAGCAGTACCACTGATTTCTCTGAGAGTGAGGCAGATATATAGCTTTTAGCAAAATAAACATTATTATTTTTCTCTCTGAAATGAAACATCAAGTGAAAGACATTGAACAAATACATGCTGTCATTGAACGACCACATCTCATGATTAGATATTGAAAAAAACATCTCATTCATAATTTCTATAAACAATAAAAGCTCATTTACGAACATTTCTGAAAAGTGACATATAGCGTTTTGGAATCTGAGCTCAGAGTAGATGAGAGATGTAATGTTTGTCTCTGTTGTGTTGAAGCCCGATCAAGCAGGAGAGACCAGCCTCCCCTGTTCCCAGCTGTGTGTCCATGAAGAGTTACCGGTCTATGGATCCTCCTCTATACTTTAGAGAGGGAGACTTTTCTACTGAACAAAGGTAAGAAGAACTCATGGGTCCTGGTCAGTGAGTTAAACAACACTGTCTCTAGTCATTTCTCCTCCCATTTTCCCATTTATTGTTGTTGTTTTCATAATCCATATGCTAATCCTTTTGTCCATTTTCATAGTCCTAAAACAATAGTAAACAAACACAACATTCCCTCCCTGTGTGTGTGTGTGTGTGTGTGTGTGTGTGTGTGTGTGTGTGTGTGTGTGTGTGTGTGTGTGTGTGTGTGTGTGTGTGTGTGTGTGTGTGAGTGTGAGCTCCCTGGATGTGGAGATGTAAACTCTATCCAGATTGCGTAGTCACTTTTACACCTACCTACATGTGGATATTACCTCAATTATAGTCTCATTATTACCTCAACTACCTGGTACCCTGCACATTGACTCAGTACTGGTACTCCTTATAGTCTCATTATTACCTCAACTACCTGGTACCCTGCACATTGACTCAGTACTGGTACTCCTTATAGCCTCATTATTACCTCAACTACCTGGTACCCCTGCACATTGACTCAGTACTGGTACTCCTTATAGTCTCATTATTACCTCAACTACCTGGTACCCTGCACATTGACTCAGTACTGGTACTCCTTATAGTCTCATTATTACCTCAACTACCTGGTACCCTGCACATTGACTCAGTACTGGTACTCCTTATAGTCTCATTATTACCTCAACTACCTGGTACCCTGCACATTGACTCAGTACTGGTACTCCTTATAGTCTCATTATTACCTCAACTACCTGGTACCCTGCACATTGACTCAGTACTGGTACTCCTTATAGTCTCATTATTACCTCAACTACCTGGTACCCTGCACATTGACTCAGTACTGGTACTCCTTATAGTCTCATTATTACCTCAACTACCTGGTACCCTGCACATTGACTCAGTACTGGTTCTCCTTATAGTCTCATTATTACCTCAACTACCTGGTACCCTGTACATTGACTCAGTACTGGTACTCCTTATAGCCTCATTATTACCTCAACTACCTGGTACCCTGCACATTGACTCAGTACTGGTACTCCTTATAGCCTCATTATTACCTCAACTACCTGGTACCCTGCACATTGACTCAGTACTGGTACTCCTTATAGCCTCATTATTACCTCAACTACCTGGTACCCTGCACATTGACTCAGTACTGGTACTCCTTATAGCCTCATTATTACCTCAACTACCTGGTACCCTGCACATTGACTCAGTACTGATACTCCTTATAGTCTCATTATTACCTCAACTACCTGGTACCCTGCACATTGACTCAGTACTGGTACTCCTTATAGCCTCATTATTACCTCAACTACCTGGTACCCTGCACACTGACTCAGTACTGGTACTCCTTATAGCCTCATTATTACCTCAACTACCTGGTACCCTGCACATTGACTCAGTACTGGTACTCCTTATAGTCTCATTATTACCTCAACTACCTGGTACCCTGCACATTGACTCAGTACTGGTTCTCCTAATAGCCTCATTATTACCTCAACTACCTGGTACCCTGCACATTGACTCAGTACTGGTACTCCTTATAGTCTCATTATTACCTCAACTACCTGGTACCCTGCACATTGACTCAGTACTGGTTCTCCTAATAGTCTCATTATTACCTCAACTACCTGGTACCCTGCACATTGACTCAGTACTGGTTCTCCTAATAGTCTCATTATTACCTCAACTACCTGGTACCCTGCACATTGACTCAGTACTGGTACTCCTTATAGTCTCATTATTACCTCAACTACCTGGTACCCTGCACATTGACTCAGTACTGGTTCTCCTAATAGCCTCATTATTACCTCAACTACCTGGTACCCTGCACATTGACTCAGTACTGGTTCTCCTAATAGCCTCATTATTACCTCAACTACCTGGTACCCTGCACATTGACTCAGTACTGGTTCTCCTTATAGTCTCATTATTACCTCAACTACCTGGTACCCTGCACATTGACTCAGTACTGGTACTCCTTATAGTCTCATTATTACCTCAACTACCTGGTACCCTGCACATTGACTCAGTACTGGTTCTCCTAATAGCCTCATTATTACCTCAACTACCTGGTACCCTGCACATTGACTCAGTACTGGTACTCCTTATAGTCTCATTATTACCTCAACTACCTGGTACCCTGCACATTGACTCAGTACTGGTTCTCCTAATAGCCTCATTATTACCTCAACTACCTGGTACCCTGCACATTGACTCAGTACTGGTTCTCCTTATAGCCTCATTATTACCTCAACTACCTGGTACCCTGCACATTGACTCAGTACTTATAGTCTCATTATTACCTCAACTACCTGGTACCCTGCACATTGACTCAGTACTGGTTCTCCTTATAGTCTCATTATTACCTCAACTACCTGGTACCCTGCACATTGGCTCAGTACTTATAGTCTCATTATTGTTTTTTAGCACATTTTTCGTAATTTTAACTGCATTGTTGGGAAAGAGCTTATCAGTCAGCATTTCACTGTAAAGTGAAGGGAAGGGAAGGGAAGGTGGACACCTGTTGTATTCGGCGCATGTGAGAAATACAATTTGATCTGATTTGAAGCTCATTGGCAGAAACACGACGTTGGGTGTAACGGTCGTCTCATGCTGAAGAGATCATGTTAGGATGTTGAAGCACGGTGGCTAGAAAAACTCCCTAGAAAGTTACGAACCTAGGAAGAAACCTAGAGAGGAACCAGGCTCTGAGGGGTGACCAGTCCTCTTCTGTCTGTACTGGGGAGAGGAACCAGGCTCTGAGGGGAGACCAGTCCTCTTCTGTCTGTACTGGGGAGAGATTATAAGAGAACATGGCCATTAAGTTCAAATCATTCTTCAAGATGTTCAAATGTTCATACACTACTAGCAGGGTCAAACAATACTCACAGTGGTTATAGAGGGTGCAATTGGTCAGTACCTCAGGAGTAAACCTGCCTCACCCAATGTGATACGGAATCGCTATTATTTTTAATTTTAGAACACATTCAAGAAGCACCAGAAGCTAACCAGCTAATTAGCTACAAGCTATTTAGTCATTGGTAGCCACTGCTAGCGGCATTTACCTTCTGCACAGATACCAGCCCTGTTTTTAGCCTGGATAATACTCGCCAGTCTACCAGTATCGGACTGTCTCTCCACTACAACACCGGATTTGTAATCCCAGGACCACTTCTTCTGATCTTCACAGCTAGCTTGTGCCCACCTTGGAACCCAGTATCGAAGCTATCCCTGAGGCCCACCTCCCGGCCTACTCAGCTGTTCACCCGAACCTCAGAATTCTAGCTTAGGAAGGACAAAAAAAAAAATTCAGAGATTTCCATACCCAACTATAGCATTTCCCGTCAAGATAGAACTGCCAAAGGGGAGGAGTTGCATTCTACTGCAGAGATAGCCTGCAAAGTAATGTCATACTTTCCAGGTCCATATCCAGACAGTTCGAACTTCTAATTTTAAAAATTAATCTCTCCAGAAATAAGTCTCTCACTGTTGCCGCCCGTTACCGACCCCCCTCAGCTCCCAGCTGTGCCCTGGACACCATTTGTGAATTGATCGCCCCCCATCTAGTTTCTGTTAGGTGACCTAAACTGGGATATGCTTAACACACCGGCAGTCCTACAATCTAAGCTAGATGCCCTCAATCTCAGACAAATCATCAAGGAACCCACGAGCTACAACCCTAAATCTGTAAACATGGGCACCCTCATAGACATTATTCTGACCAACTGGCTCTCCAAATACACCTCCGCTGTCTTCAATCAGGATCTCAATGATCACTTCCTCATTGCCTGTATCCGCTACGGGTCCGCGGTCAAACAACCACCCCTCATCACTGTCAAACGCTCCCTAAAACACTTCTGCGAGCAGGCCTTTCTTATCGACCTGGCCCGGGTATCCTGGAAGGATATTGACCTCATCCTGTCAGTTGAGGATGCCGGGTCATTCTTTAAAAGTAACTTCCTCACCATCTTAGATAAGCATGCTCCGTTCAAAAATGCAGAACTAAGAACAGATATAGCCCTTGGTTCACTCCAGACCTGACTGCCCTCGACCAGCACAAAAACATCCTGTGGCGGACTACAATAGCATCGAATAGTCCCCGCGATATGCAACTGTTCAGGGAAGTCAGGAACCAATACACGCAGTCAGTCAGGAAAGCAAAGGCCAGCTTTTTCAAGCAGAAATTTGCATCCTGTAGCTCTAACTTCAAAAAGTTCTGGGACACTATGAAGTCCATGGAGAACAAGAGCACCTCCTCCCAGCTGCCCACTGCACTGAGGCTAGGTAACACGGTCACCACCGATAAATCCATGATAATCGAAAACTTCAATAAGCATTTCTCAACGGCTGGCCATGCCTTCCTCCTGGCTACTCCAACCCCGGCCAACAGCTCCGCCACCCTCGCAGCTACTCGCCCAAGCCTCCCCAGCTTCTCCTTTACCCAAATCCAGATAGCAGATGTTCTGAAAGAGCTGCCAAACCTGGACCCGTACAAATCAGCTGGGCTTGACAATCTGGACCCTCTATTTCTGAAACTATCCACCGCCATTGTCGCAACCCCTATTACCAGCCTTTTCAACCTCTCTTTCGTATCGTCTGAGATCCCGAAGGATTGGAAAGCTGCCGTGGTCATCCCCCTCTTCAAAGGGGGAGACACCCTGGACCCAAACTGTTACAGACCTATATCCATCCTGCCCTGCCTATCTAAGGTCTTCGAAAGCCAAGTTAACAAACAGGTCACTGACCATCTCGAATCCCACCATACCTTCTCCGTGTGCAATCCGGTTTCCGAGCCGGTCACGGGTGCACCTCAACCACGCTCAAGGTACTAAACGATATCATAACCGCCATCGATTAAAGACAGTACTGTGCAGCCGTCTTGGCCAAGGCTTTCGACTCTATCAATCACCATATTCTTATCGGCAGACTCAGTAGCCTCGGTTTTTCTAATGACTGCCTTGCCTGGTTCACCAATTACTTTGCAGAGTTCAATGTGTCAAATCGGAGGGCATGCTGTCCGGTCCTCTGGCAGTCTCTATGGGGTGCCACAGGGTTAAATTCTCGGGCCAACTCTTTTCTCTGTATATATCAATGATGTTGCTCTTGCTGCGGGCGATTCCCTGATCCACCTCTACGCAGACGACACCATTCTGTATACTTCTAGCCCTTCCTTGAAACTGTGCTATCTAACCTCCAAACGAGCTTCAATGCCATACAACACTCCTTCCGTAGCCTCCAACTGCTCTCAAACGCTAGTAAAACCAAATGCAATTACATGCAAATGCCAATTACATGCAACAAGGAGACATTTCTTCATCACAGAGTAAATACTCCTGGTATATACCAGGTATCGAGGCACAGAGTAAATACCCCTGGTATAAACCGGGTATCTAAACACAGAGTAAATGCTCCTGGTATATACCAGGTATCTAATCACAGAGTAAATACTCCTGGTATATACCAGGTATCGAGGCACAGAGTAAATACCCCTGGTATATACCAGGTATCTAACCACAGAGTAAATACTCCTGGTATATACCAGGTATCTAATCACAGAGTAAATACTCCTGGTATATACCAGGTATCTAATCACAGATTAAATACTCCTGGTATATACCAGGTATCTAGTCACAGAGTATATACTCCTGGTCTATACCAGGTATCTATAGTATATACCAGGTATCTAATCACAGAGTAAATACTCCTGGTATATACCATGTATCTAATCACAGAGTAAATACTCCTGGTATATACCAGGTATCTAAACATAGAGTAAATACTCCTGGTATATACTAGGTTTCTAATCACAGAGTAAATACTCCTGGTATATACCAGGTATCTAAACACAGAGTAAATACTCCTGGTATATACCAGGTATCTAATCACAGAGTAAATACTCCTGGTATATACCAGGTATCGAGGCACAGAGTAAATACTCCTGGTATATACCAGGTATCTAGTCACAGAGTATATACTCCTGGTCTATACCAGGTATCTATAGTATATACCAGGTATCTAAACACAGAGTAAATACTCCTGGTATATACCAGGTTTCTAATCACAGAGTAAATACTTCTGGTATATACCAGGTATCTAAACACAGAGTAAATACTCCTGGTATATACCAGGTATCGCTGCCTGCACCCGCCCACCTGACTAGCATCACTACTCTGGACGGTTCTGACTTAGAATACGTGGACAACTACAGATACCCACCCGACTAGCATCACTACTCTGGACGGTTCTGACTTAGAATACGTGGACAACTACAGATACCCCCCGACTAGCATCACTACTCTGGACGGTTCTGACTTAGAATACGTGGACAACTACAGATACCCCCCCCCCCCGACTAGCATCACTACTCTGGACGGTTCTGACTTAGAATACGTGGACAATTACAGATACCCACCCGACTAGCATCACTACTCTGGACGGTTCTGACTTAGAATACGTGGACAACTACAAATACCTGGGTGTCTGGTTAGACTGTAAACTCTCCTTCCAGACTCACATTAAGCATCTCCAATCCAAAATTAAATCTAGAATCAGCTTCCTATTTCGCAACAAAGCCTCCTTCACTCATGCTGCCAAACATACCCTCGTAAAACTGACTAGCCTACCGACTGTCATTTACAAAATAGCCTCCAACCCTCTACTCAGCAAACTGGATGCAGTCGATCACAGTGCCATCCGTTTTGTCACCAAAGCCCCATACACTACTCACCACTGCGACCTGTATGCTGTTGTTGGCTGGCCCTCGCTACATATTCGCCGCCAAACCCACTGGCTCCCGGTCATCTGTAAATCTCTGCTAGGTAAAGCCACGCCTTATTTTAGCTCACTGGTCACCATAGCAACACCCACCTGTAGCATGCGCTCCAGCAGGTATATTTCACTGGTCATCCCCAAAGCCAACACCACTATGGCACTATGGCCTATCTATTGCCTTAATTCCCTAATCGTAGCCAACACCACTATGGCACTATGGCCTCTCTATTGCCTTAATTCCCTAATCGTAGCCAACACCACTATGGCACTATGGCCTATCTATTGCCTTAATTCCCTAATCGTAGCCAACACCACTATGGCACTATGGCCTATCTATTGCCTTAATTCCCTAATCGTAGCCAACACCACTATGGCACTATGACCTCTCTATTGCCTTAATTCCCTAATCGTACTACATCTGCACACACTGAACATAGATTGTTCTATTGTGTTACTGTCCGTTTGCTAATCCCTTTCTATTGTGTTACCGACTGTCCGTTTGCTAATCCCTTTCTATTGTGTTACCGACTGTCCGTTTGCTAATCCCTTTCTATTGTGTTACCGACTGTCCGTTTGCTAATCCCTTTCTATTGTGTTACCGACTGTCCGTTTGCTAATCCCTTTCTATTGTGTTACCGACTGTCCGTTTGCTAATCCCTTTCTATTGTGTTACCGACTGTCCGTTTGCTAATCCCTTTCTATTGTGTTACCGACTGTCCGTTTGCTAATCCCTTTCTATTGTTACCGACTGTCCGTATGCTAATCCCTTTCTATTGTGTTAAAGACTGTCCGTTTGCTAATCCCTTTCTATTGTGTTACCGACTGTCCGTTTGCTAATCCCTTTCTATTGTGTTACTGACTGTCCGTTTGCTAATCCCTTTCAATTGTTACCGACTGTCCGTTTGCTAATCCCTTTCTATTATGTTACTGACTGTCCGTTTGCTAATCCCTTTCTATTGTTACCGACTGTCCGTTTGCTAATCCCTTTCTATTATGTTACTGACTGTCCGTTTGCTAATCCCTTTCAATTGTTACCGACTGTCCGTTTGCTAATCCCTTTCTATTATGTTACTGACTGTCCGTTTGCTAATCCCTTTCTATTGTTACCGACTGTCCGTTTGCTAATCCCTTTCTATTGTTACCGACTGTCCGTTTGCTAATCCCTTTCTATTGTTACCGACTGTCCGTTTGCTAATCCCTTTCTATTGTGTTACCGACTGTCCGTTTGCTAATCCCTTTCTATTGTGTTACCGACTGTCCGTTTTCTAATCCCTTTCTATTGTGTTACCGACTGTCCGTTTGCTAATCCCTTTCTATTGTGTTACTGACTGTCCGTTTGCTAATCCCTTTCTATTGTGTTACCGACTGTCCGTTTGCTAATCCCTTTCTATTGTGTTACTGACTGTCCGTTTGCTAATCCCTTTCTATTGTGTTACTGACTGTCCGTTTGCTAATCCCTTTCTATTGTGTTACCGACTGTCCGTTTGCTAATCCCTTTCTATTGTGTTACAGTCCGTTTGCTAATCCCTTTCTATTGTGTTACCGACTGTCCGTTTGCTAATCCCTTTCTATTGTGTTACCGACTGTCCGTTTGCTAATCCCTTTCTATTGTGTTACCGACTGTCCGTTTTCTAATCCCTTTCTATTGTGTTACCGACTGTCCGTTTGCTAATCCCTTTCTATTGTGTTACCGACTGTCCGTTTGCTAATCCCTTTCTATTGTGTTACCGACTGTCCGTTTGCTAATCCCTTTCTATTGTGTTACCGACTGTCCGTTTGCTAATCCCTTTCTATTGTGTTACTGACTGTCCGTTTGCTAATCCCTTTCTATTGTGTTACTGACTGTCCGTTTGCTAATCCCTTTCTATTGTGTTACCGACTGTCCGTTTGCTAATCCCTTTCTATTGTGTTACAGTCCGTTTGCTAATCCCTTTCTATTGTGTTACCGACTGTCCGTTTGCTAATCCCTTTCTATTGTGTTACTGACTGTCCGTTTGCTAATCCCTTTCTATTGTGTTACTGACTGTCCGTTTGCTAATCCCTTTCTATTGTGTTACCGACTGTCCGTTTGCTAATCCCTTTCTATTGTTACTGACTGTCCGTTTGCTAATCCCTTTCTATTGTGTTACTGACTGTCCGTTTGCTAATCCCTTTCTATTGTTTTACCGACTGTCCGTTTGCTAATCCCTTTCTATTGTGTTACCGACTGTCCGTTTGCTAATCCCTTTCTATTGTTACCGACTGTCCGTTTGCTAATCCATTTCTATTGTTACTGACTGTCCGTTTGCTAATCCCTTTCTATTGTGTTACCGACTGTCCGTTTGCTAATCCCTTTCTATTGTGTTACCGACTGTCCGTTTGCTAATCCCTTTGTATTGTGTTACCGACTGTCCGTTTGCTAATCCCTTTCTATTGTGTTACCGACTGTCCGTTTGCTAATCCCTTTCTATTGTTACCGACTGTCCGTTTGCTAATCCCTTTCTATTGTGTTACCGACTGTCCGTTTGCTAATCCCTTTCTATTGTGTTACCGACTGTCCGTTTGCTAATCCCATGTGTAACTCTAAATTGTTGTTTTTGTGGCACAGCTTTGCTTTATCTTGGCCAGGTCGCAGTTGTAAATTTAAACTTGTCCTTAATAGGCCAACCTGGTTAAATAAAGGTGAAATAAAATGATAAATTAATAACTTAATTACCAATTATTAGAAGGAAAACTATTTCACTCATATTTTAATACATTTTAGGTCAGATTTCATATAAACCTGTAAACACTGGACAGATACTTTAAGGGTTTTTAGCTCAATCATCTGAGCTGGAGTTTACAAACACAACACATAAAGCCAACACATAAACAAATGTAGTCCCAGATATAAATCAAATTGGTGACATACACATGATTAACAGATGATATTGGTCACATACACATGGTTAGCAGATGTTATTGGTCACATACACATGGTTAGCAGATGTTATTGGTTACATACACAGGGTTAGCAGATGTTTTTGGTTACATACACATGGTTAGCAGATGTTATTGGTCACATACACATGGTTAGCAGATGTTATTGGTCACATACACAGGGTTAGCAGATGTTATTGGTCACATACACAGGGTTAGCAGATGTTATTGGTCACATACACAGGGTTAGCAGATGTTATTGGTCACATACACATGGTTAGCAGATGTTATTGGTCACATACACAGGGTTAGCAGATGTTATTGGTCACATACACAGGGTTAGCAGATGTTATTGGTCACATACACATGGTTAGCAGATGTTATTTACAATGTCTGCCTAGGAACAGTGGTTAACTGCCTTGTTCAGGGGCAGATTTTTACCTTGTCAGCTCAGGGATTCAATCTAGCAACCTTTCGGTTACTGGCCCAACACTCTAACCACGAGGCTACCTGCCACCTCTACACTCTAACCACTAGGCTACCTGCCACCTCTACACTCTAACCACAAGGCTACCTGCCATCTCTACACTCTAACCACAAGGCGACCTGCCACCTCTACACTCTAACCACAAGGCTACCTGCCACCTCTACACTCTAACCACAAGGCTACCTGCCACCTCTACACTCTAACCACAAGGCTACCTGCCGCCACAGACATACATGGTATCACTTGTTATACATAATTATTATACATAAATCATTGCCAAAAGCACAAGACATACTGTTGCATGTTGGTCTATATTATTAATGGATTGATCATATAGAAATATAAAACATTCTTTTAACTACTACAATGCAATTACATGTGGCTCAGGAACCACTGACTCACTGCATTATTCTATAGTATTATCAAGACACCTGCTGTTAACTCTTAACTACTCAGGACACCTGCTGTTAACTCTTAACTACTTAGGACAGCTCACCAGGTGTCTTAAATATCGCGTACAGAACTCCCGCGTCCCCGTACAGAACTGTCCGCGTCCACGTTCGGTGTGGCGCCAAGCCGGTTACGCGCAGAGTGGACTGAGGTGATCTTGTGGAATAACGACGGAGTTTGTCACAGTGTTGAGACACCGAAGTTTATTGTTCAATTTGCTTTTTTCTTTACGGTCAGGGACAGTATGAGTGTAGACAGATCCTTTTCACTCTCTATCCTTGTTTCAATTTGTGTTTCACCGGATTCATCATCGAGAGGAGGGACAGACGAACGACCTGCTAACTAACCAAGCTAGTCGGTACAGCTCGGTAAGCTAGCTAGCTACTCTACCAGCAGCATCCTAGTTATCCTAGCTAGTCGGTACAGCTCGGTAAGCTAGCTAGCTACTCTACCAGCAGCATCCTAGTTACCATAGCTACCACTACATCATCACCGTTTCATCATCATCATCATCATCATCATTTAGTGTTTAAACCCTCTGTGTCCAAGGACCGAACTTTTGAATATTATTTTCAAGGCGCCTCAATAGCAGGTATTGAACACCGGGTAAATAATCACTAGTCAGAACTTCAACCTCAGTATACCTTCATTATAAAAATCATCTTAATATCTGATATTGTGAGTAAACAACCTCGAGAGTGCGTCTTCCAGCCCTCTAATAAATTACATAATTCAACCCTCCCGGTTAGTAAATTTACCTCAACATCCCCCGGAGAAGGCAGAGTAACGACACCAGCCTTTTAGCGGGGCTGACAGACTGACTACAACGCTCGCGTCGATAAATTAATCTCGTCATTAAAAATGACACACTGCTCGCGCCGTTAACTAACGTCTGGAAGTCAGTTCTATTTGTGAAACTCTTCTTATGTTTCCCCATCTGAGCTCAGAGTAGATGAGAGATGTAATGTTTGTCTCTGTTGTGTTGAAGCCCAATCAAGCAGGAGAGACCAGCCTCCCCTGTTCCCAGCTGTGTGTCCATGAAGAGTGACCGGTCTATGATGCAACCTATAGAGTTTAGAGAGGGAGACTTTTCTACTGAACAAAGGTAAGAAGAACTCATGGGTCCTGGTCAGTGAGTTAAACAACACTGTCTCTAGTCATTTCTTTCTCCCATTTTCCCATTTATTGTTGTTGTTTTCATAATCCACAGGCTAATCTTTTTGTCCATTTTCATAGTCGTAAAACAATATTAAACAAACACAACATTCCCTCTGTGTGTGCGTGCGCGTGCACGTGCGCGTGTGTGTGTGTACTCCCTGGATGAGGAGATGTAACCTCATGTTTTGTCCACAGAAACCAACAGGAGAGATCAGAGTCAGAGATTCTCAGTGGTCAGTCTTCCCAGAGTCATCAAACAGACCTGGCCTCCATATTCAGTGTATGTGGTCCTGTTATGTATATTTGTTTCTTGTTTACCTCAAGTAAAGTTGATCTGTCAAACATTCATTAATGTGTTGATGAGAAAGCATTTAGTCTCTTGCTTAACTTATTTACTTAATTTATTCCAGATGCTTGAAGATAAAATTATGACATTTGTGAAGAACGAGCTGAAGATGTTCAAGAGGATTCTTAGTCCAGAATTCCCAGAAGGCTTTGAGACACAGAAGCAGGATAAGGAAGTGGTGGATGCTGAAGATGAGAAGCAGGAGAGCAGTGCCAGAGAGGGGGCTCTGAAGATCACACTGCACGTACTGAGGAAAATGAACCAGAAGGAGCTTGCTGACACACTGGAGAAATGTAAGATCTGTCTGCCTCATGTTGAATGATGTTTTATAACATTTAAAAGCTGTAGCTAAAGTACAGCTAAAGTAGCTGTGTAACTCAATGAAATTGTAGCAGCCTTAACACAACACCTAGTGACCTCATCAAGTAGCAGCAGGGATGTGTTGTGGTGATTCATTTAGAGAGAGAACATTAATAATACCATCAATAATACCAATAATAATATAATCAGTCACACCAGTCTGTAATGCATTATGAAAACATTTACACATTTATACAGTCAGTTTAGAGAATACATTATTATAATGTAAAACTTTATAACAGTCCTACAATACTGTAGACATTAAAACAGACGTAATATTAATATCCTCTGTGGTATTTCTAGATTCAGATGAGCTCGCTGTGATTTGCCAACGTGAACTCAAATCTAATCTAAAGAAGAAGTTTCAATGTGTATTTGAGGGGATCGCTAAACAAGGAAACCCAACACTTCTCAATAAGATCTACACAGAGCTCTACATCACAGAGGGTGGAACAGGAGAGGTCAATAATGAACATGAGCTGAGACAGATTGAGACAACAACCAGGAAACAAGCAAGACCAGAGACTGCAATCAAATGTAACGACATCTTCAAACCCTTAACTGGACAAGACAAACTTATCAGAACTGTGCTGACAAAGGGAGTCGCTGGCATTGGAAAAACAGTCTCTGTGCAGAAGTTCATTCTGGACTGGGCTGAAGGAAAAGCAAACCAGGATGTCCAATTTGTATTTTCATTCCCTTTTCGGGAGCTGAATTTGATGAAAGAGGACAAACACACTTTCATTGAACTTCTTAATCACTTCTCAATGGAAACCAAACAATCAAGAATCTCCAACTACGACAAGTACAAAGTTCTGTTCATCTTTGATGGTCTGGATGAGTGCCGACTGCCCCTAGACTTCCAGAAGAACAAGATCTGTTGGGACGTCACAGAGTCAACCTCAGTGGATGTTCTGCTGACAAATCTCATCAGGGGAAATCTGCTTCCCTCTGCTCTCCTCTGGATAACTACCCGACCTGCAGCAGCCAATAAGATCCCTTCATGGTGTGTTGACCAGGTGACAGAGGTACGAGGGTTCAATGACCCACAGAAGGAGGAGTACTTCAGGAAGAGATTCAGTGATGAGGACCTGGCCAGCAGAATCATCTCACACATAAAGACATCAAGGAGCCTCCACATCATGTGCCACATTCCAGTCTTCTGTTGGATTTCTGCAACAGTCCTTGAACACATGCTGAAACATAAGAGAGAAGAGATGCCCAAGACTCTGACTGAGATGTACACACACCTTGTGGAGTTTCATACCAAACAGAAGAATGAAAAGTATCTTGGGAAAGAAGAGACAGGTCCACACTGGAATAAAGAGAGCATTCTGTCACTGGGAAAACTGGCTTTTCAACAGCTTGTGAAAGGCAATCTGATTTTCTATGAAGAAGACCTGAAAGAGTCTGGCATTGATGTTAATGAAGCCTCAGTGTACTCAGGATTGTGCACACAGCTCTTTAAAGAGGAATGTGTGTTCTACCAGGACAAGGTGTACTGCTTCGTACATCTGAGCATTCAGGAGTTTCTGGCTGCTGTATATGTGTTCCTCTCGTTCATCAACAACAATGAGAATCTAATGGATGAACTGCAAACAAACGACGAGTCTGAAGTTACTTTCTATAAGAGTGCTGTGGATAAAGCCTTACAAAGTGAGATGGGAAACCTGGACCTTTTCCTCCGCTTCCTTCTGGGCCTCTCACTGGAGTCCAATCAGAAACACTTACGAGGTCTACTGACAAAGACAAGAAGCAGCTCACAGAGCCATGAAGAAACAGTCGAGTACATCAAGGAGAAGATCGGGAGGATCTCTCTCCAGAGAGGAGCATCAATCTGTTCCACTGTCTGAATGAACTGAATGACCATTCTCTAGTGGAGGAGATCCAAAGATACCTGAGATCAGGAAGTCTCTCTAGACCCAAACTGTCACCTGCACAGTGGTCAGCTCTGGTCTTTGTGTTGCTGACTTCAGAAAAGGAGCTGGATGTGTTTGACCTAAAGAAATACTCCAGATCAGAGGAAGGTCTTCTGAGGCTGCTGCCAGTGGTCAAAGCCTCCAGAGCTGCTCTGTGAGTAAATAAAATGACATTTAAGAACTAATCATCAGGAAGAAATATTCAGTTCAGAGAAAAATATGTATTATAATATGTATATAATATTATATTGAAAAACATATTGAATAAATGCATTGATTTTCACATTAGTATAACATTATGACCATACAATTCTAGGAAACGGAAGATGAATCTATATGTTGTTTGAGAGAATAAACCAAATGCATCTACCATTGTCCTTCTACACTACTGGTGTTAAATAAACAGTGTGTTTGTGAAGTCATGATGATCTCTTTGTCAGGCTGTCAGGCTGTGGAATCACAGAGGAAGGCTGTGCTTCTCTGGTCTCAGCTCTGGAGTCAAACCCCTCACACCTGAGAGAGCTGGATCTGAGTAACAATGACCTGAAGGATTCAGGAGTGAAGCTGCTCTCTGCTGGACTGGGGAATCCCCACTGTAAACTGGAGACTCTGAGGTCAGTATTATCAGGTATGAAAGCACTTTTATGTATGTAGTTCTCCCATTTGAAAAGTCGTAATTATTCGGTTATATTCACTTATAGTGTATTAAAGTAGTCATAAGTTTAGTATTTGGTCCCATATTCTATGCCTGCAGTGATTACATCAAGCTTGTGATTCTACTAACTTGTTGAATTAATTTGCAGTTTGTCTTGGTTGTGTTTGGGATGTTTTTCCTAATAGAAACTGAATGGTGAATAATGTCCTGTCATTTTGGAGTCACTTCACTTGTATTGTCAGTAAGAATAGAAGATGTTTCTGAACACTTCTACATTCATGTGGATGTTACTATGATGATGAATAATCATGAATGAATAGAGAATAATGATGAATGAGAAAGTTACTGAGGTACAAAGATCAGACCTCCTCTGTTATTGGTAATGGTGAGAGGTTAGCATGTTTTGTTATAGCCTCTGTTATTGGTAATGGTGAGAGGTTAGCATGTTTTGTTGTAGCCTCTGTTATTGGTAATGGTGAGAGGTTAGTATGTTTTGTTATAGCCTCTGTTATTGGTAATGGTGAGAGGTTAGTATGTTTTGTTGTAGCCTCTGTTATTGGTAATGGTGAGAGGTTAGCATGTTTTGTTGTAGTCTCTGTTATTGGTAATGGTGAGAGGTTAGTATGTTTTGTTGTAGTCTCTGTTGTTGGTAATGGTGAGAGGTTAGCATGTTTTGTTGTATTCTCTGTTATTGGTAATGGTGAGAGGTTAGCATGTTTTGTTGTAGCCTCTGTTATTGGTAATGGTGAGAGGTTAGTATGTTTTGTTGTAGTCTCTGTTATTGGTAATGGTGAGAGGTTAGCATGTTTTGTTGTAGTCTCTGTTATTGGTAATGGTGAGAGGTTAGCATGTTTTGTTGTAGTCTCTGTTATTGGTAATGGTGAGAGGTTAGCATGTTTTGTTGTTGTCTGTTATTGGTAATGGTGAGAGGTTAGCATGTTTTGTTGTAGCCTCTGTTATTGGTAATGGTGAGAGGTTAGCATGTTTTGTTGTAGCCTCTATTATTGGTAATGGTGAGAGGTTAGCATGTTTTGTTGTAGCCTCTGTTATTGGTAATGGTGAGAGGTTAGCATGTTTTGTTGTAGTCTCTGTTATTGGTAATGGTGAGAGGTTAGCATGTTTTGTTGTTGTCTGTTATTGGTAATGGTGAGAGGTTAGCATGTTTTGTTGTAGTCTCTGTTATTGGTAATGGTGAGAGGTTAGCATGTTTTGTTGTAGCCTCTGTTATTGGTAATGGTGAGAGGTTAGCATGTTTTGTTGTAGCCTCTTTAACTTTCTCACTCATTATTATTCATGATTCATTCATGATCTTTCTCAGTCAAGGCGTCACAGGTTTGATGTCTCATTGTGTTCGAGGAATATGGGACCAGATAAACTTTTGTCTAATCACTTTAAGTGTCAGAATAGTTATGACTTCTTCAAAAGGGGGGACTAGATACATTAAATTAATTTAATTTTTCTAAACGTTGAAACAGAAATGTATTAAAATATCCTCAAATAAAAGGTGACATTATATACTGTCACCTCATATGAAACATTTGATCTGAAATCCAAAATGCTGGAGTATAGAGACACATTTATTTACAGTACCTCTGTTATTGGTGCAGGCTGTCTGGTCAACCCCAACACATTATTTGTGCACAGGTTACAGTGTAAGCAGGGAAAGCTAAGTGAAATATTTTAATATAACCTGTCTGTCATTGTATTTCTTCTGTGTTTCAGACTCACTGTCTGTAAACTCACAGACACATCCTGTAAAGTGTTGGCCTCAGTTCTCAGTTCAAACCCCTCACACCTGAGAGAGCTGGATCTGAGTAACAATGACCTGAAGGATTCAGGAGTGAAGTTGCTCTCTGCTGGACTGGGGAATCCCCACTGTAAACTGGAGACTCTGAGGTCAGTATTATCAGGTATGAAAGCACTTTTATGTATGTAGTTCTCCCATTTGAAAAGTCGTAATTATTCGGTTATATTCACTTATAGTGTATTAAAGTAGTCATAAGTTTAGTATTTGGTCCCATATTCTATGCCTGCAGTGATTACATCAAGCTTGTGATTCTACTAACTTGTTGAATTAATTTGCAGTTTGTCTTGGTTGTGTTTGGGATGTTTTTCCTAATAGAAACTGAATGGTGAATAATGTCCTGTCATTTTGGAGTCACTTCACTTGTATTGTCAGTAAGAATAGAAGATGTTTCTGAACACTTCTACATTCATGTGGATGTTACTATGATGATGAATAATCATGAATGAATAGAGAATAATGATGAATGAGAAAGTTACTGAGGTACAAAGATCAGACCTCCTCTGTTATTGGTAATGGTGAGAGGTTAGCATGTTTTGTTGTAGCCTCTGTTATTGGTAATAGTGAGAGGTTAGTATGTTTTGTTGTAGTCTCTGTTATTGGTAATGGTGAGAGGTTAGCATGTTTTGTTGTAGCCTCTGTTATTGGTAATGGTGAGAGGTTAGCATGTTTTGTTGTAGTCTCTGTTATTGGTAATGGTGAGAGGTTAGCATGTTTTGTTGTTGTCTGTTATTGGTAATGGTGAGAGGTTAGCATGTTTTGTTGTAGCCTCTGTTATTGGTAATGGTGAGAGGTTAGCATGTTTTGTTGTAGTCTCTGTTATTGGTAATGGTGAGAGGTTAGCATGTTTTGTTGTAGCCTCTTTAACTTTCTCACTCATTATTATTCATGATTCATTCATGATCTTTCTCAGTCAAGGCGTCACAGGCTTGATGTCTCATTGTGTTCGAGGAATATGGGACCAGATAAACTTTTGTCTAATCACTTTAAGTGTCAGAATAGTTATGACTTCTTCAAAAGGGGGGACTAGATACATTAAATTAATTTAATTTTTCTAAACGTTGAAACAGAAATGTATTAAAATATCCTCAAATAAAAGGTGACATTATATACTGTCACCTCATATGAAACATTTGATCTGAAATCCAAAATGCTGGAGTATAGAGACACATTTATTTACAGTACCTCTGTTATTGGTGCAGGCTGTCTGGTCAACCCCAACACATTATTTGTGCACAGGTTACAGTGTAAGCAGGGAAAGCTAAGTGAAATATTTTAATATAACCTGTCTGTCATTGTATTTCTTCTGTGTTTCAGACTCACTGTCTGTAAACTCACAGACACATCCTGTAAAGTGTTGGCCTCAGTTCTCAGGTCAAACCCCTCACACCTGAGAGAGCTGGACCTGAGTAACAATGACCTGAAGGATTCAGGAGTGAAGCTGCTCTCTGCTGGACTGGGGAATCCCCACTGTAAACTGGAGACTCTGAGGTCAGTATTCCTGTAGTTGGTCAACAAGTGATAACTGTTCACCAGATCCACATGTGTTTACCAGACACACATAGTCCACACCATATGTGTTTGGACAGTGAAGCTTACAGTTTTAAATGTGGTGCTTTGCTAAATCTGATTCCTCACTGTCTGTCTTCTGACTGATACTGCTTTTTAAACTGGTCTGGTCAGTCTACTATAATATTTGTACTATACATGTTTCTATCTGCAGGCAATACTTTGATCATTTATATTAATGATACATTCATGTCAGGTTTCAGTTCAATATATGCTATATGATCATTTGTTAATTCTAATAATGAAACATTCATTTATAAATAGATATGGAAGGATTCAGGACACTGATATATCTGAATATGTGAAAAAAATATTCTGCCACTATTTTCCCCACCAAAGAATATCAGTGTGATTTTAATATGATTTGACTCTTTGCAGGCTGTCAGGCTGTCTAGTCACAGAGGAAGGCTGTGCTTCTCTGGTCTCAGCTCTGAGGTCAAACCCCTCACACCTGAGAGAGCTGGACCTGAGCTACAATCACCCAGGAGACTCAGGAGTCAGACTGCTCTCTGCTGGACTGGAGGATCCACACTGCAGACTGGAGAAACTCAAGTATGTAGAGGGTTTATGTCAATGTTCATATCAGACATGTTTGACTTATCAGGCTGGTTAAGACAAACATTCTGACCACCTCTTGGACAAAGTTGTGTGTGTGTGTGTGTGTGTGGGGGGTGAGTGTCCTGTCTGTATGTGGACAAAGTTGTGTGTGTTCAGTGTTCTCTCACACACTGGACACACACACACACAAACACTCACACACATACTGGACACTCACAAACTGGACACACACAGTACACACACACAGTAAACACACACAAACAAGCACTGGACACACACACACACACACAGTACACACAGTACACACACACAGTACACACACACACACACACATACTGGACACTGACAAACTGGACACGTACACACACACACACAAACAAGCACTGGACACACACAGAACACACAGGACACACACACAGTACACACGCATACACACACAAACACACACACACACACACTGTACACACACACAGTACACACACACACACACACACACACACTGGACACACACACACACACACACACTGGACACACACAGAAAAACTGGACACACACACAGGACTTACGCACACACACACACACAGTACACACACAAAAAAACAAACACACAAACAAGCACTGGACACACACACGCACTGGACACACACACACACTGGACACACACTGGACACACACAGACACACACTGGACACAAACACACTGGTCACAAACACACACACACACACAGACAAACATTCGCTTGATATATGCTATATACATGTGTGTGTGTGAGTCTCCAGTGTGTGTGTGTGTGTGTGAGTTCAGGTGTATCCCTCAATAACTGTCTGTTCTTCTGCTTACCGCTACAGTGTGGAACATGGTGGAGAGAACAGAATGAAACCTGGACTTAGAAAATGTGAGTGTTGACAGCTGTGAAGAATATGACTAAGAATAAGTCTTAATTCAAGTTAAGTCAAATACCACCATCATTACTTACTTGGTCATATTAAATATCAGCTGTAGTTCTACAGAAGCAGAAATCAGGGACACCAACGTTTACAAAGAGTTGCTTTGACTGTGTGTGTGTGTGTGTGTGTGTGTGTGTGTGTGTGTGTGTGTGTGTGTGCGTGCATGTGTAATTAATGTGAATAAGTGTGTTTTATATTACCATACAGTATAACATATGATCATTCAACAAGTCTCAAGTTACCTTAACTTCTCCTTTTGATACCTAGAAACATCTACATTAAATGAATTAGTGAAAAGTGAGTTAACATTCTAATGTGAATGATGATGATTTCTAATATTGTGTCTGGTTTCATCCATCAGATGTCTGTGATCTCACACTGGACCTAAACACAGTAGACAGATGCCTCTCTCTGTCTGAGGAGAACAGAAAGGTGACATGTAGGACAGAGGAGCAGCCGTATCCTGATCACCCAGAGAGATTTGAGGACTGTGGACAGGTGCTGTGTAGAGAGGGTCTGACTGGGCGCTGTTACTGGGAGGTA
>NW_027040438.1:0-7500 GCF_034236695.1 Oncorhynchus nerka
GGTTACCTTCTAGGATCTCTGAGGAATAAATACAAACCTGATTTGACTGGTCGAAAACAACATTTCGGGTTAGATTTTCACAGATTATTTTCTAATCAAATTGAACGAGTGGAAATACAAAGAGTCTGTAACTGTGAGTCTTTGACCATTTTTAGGCATAGAGGTCCTGGATGGCAGGTAGCTTGGCCCCAGTGATGTACTAGGCCTTCCTCTGACACCACCTGGTATAGAGGTCCTGGATTGCAGGAAGCTTGGCCCCAGTGATGTACTGGGCTGTACGTACCACCCTCTATAGGGCCTTCCTCTGACACCGCCAGGTATAGAGGTCCTGGATGGCAGGAAGCTTGGCCCCAGTGATGTACTGGGCTGTACGTACCAACCTCTATAGGGCCTTCCTCTGACACCGCCAGGTATAGAGGTCCTGGATGGCAGGCAGCTTGGCCCCAGTGATGTACTGGGCTGTACGTACCAACCTCTATAGGGCCTTCCTCTGACACCACCTGGTATAGAGGTCCTGGATAGCAGGCAGCTTGGCCCCAGTGATGTACTGGGCCGTACGCACTACCCTCTGTAGGGCCTTCCTCTGACACCGCCTGGTATAGAGGTCCTGGATGGCAGGCAGCTTAGCCCCAGTGATGTACTGGGCCGTACGTACCACCCTCTATAGGGTCTTCCTCTGACACCGCCTGGTATAGAGGTCCTGGATGGCAGGCAGCTTAGCCCCAGTGATGTACTGGGCTGTACGTACCACCCTCTATAGGGTCTTCCTCTGACACCGCCTGGTATAGAGGTCCTGGATGGCAGGCAGCTTAGCCCTATGTGATGTACTGGGCTGTACGTACCACCCCTATAGGGTCTTCCTCTGACACCGCCTGGTATAGAGGTCCTGGATGGCAGGCAGCTTAGCCCCAGTGATGTACTGGGCCGTACGTACCACCCTCTATAGGGTCTTCCTCTGACACCGCCTGGTATAGAGGTCCTGGATGGCAGGCAGCTTAGCCCTATGTGATGTACTGGGCTGTACGTACCACCCTCTGTAGTGCCTTGCGGTCAGATGCCAAGCAGTTGCCATACCAGGCGGTGATGCAACCGTTCAGGATGCTCTCGATCCACACTGCGAGGTCTCTGACCTCCTCCCTATAGGGCGGTCTCATCGTTGTCAGTGATCAGGCCTACCACCGTTGAGTCGTCAGAAAACTAAATGATAGTGTTACCCTCCTGCCCCAGTCTCTCTCCTTTTATTTATTTTTTATTTCACCTTTATTTAACCAGGTAAGCAAGTTGAGAACAAGTTCTCATTTACAATTGCGACCTGGCCAAGATAAAGCAAAGCAGTTCGACACATACAACGACACAGAGTTACACATGGAGTAAAACAAACATACAGTCAATAATACAGTATAAACAAGTCTATATACGATGTGAGCAAATGAGGTGAGAAGGGAGGTAAAGGCAAAAAAGGCCATGGTGGCAAAGTAAATACAATATAGCAAGTAAAACACTGGAATGGTAGTTTTGCAATGGAAGAATGTGCAAAGTAGAAATAAAAATAATGGGGTGCAAAGGAGCAAAATAAATAAATAAATTAAATACAGTTGGGAAAGAGGTAGTTGTTTGGGCTAAATTATAGGTGGGCTATGTACAGGTGCAGTAATCTGTAAGATGCTCTGACAGTTGGTGCTTAAAGCTAGTGAGGGAGATAAGTGTTTCCAATTTAAGAGATTTTTGTAGGTGGTGACTACTACCCTCTATTACCCTCCTGCCCCAGTCTCTCTCCTAGGTGGTGACTATTACCCTCCTGCCCCAGTCTCTCTCCTAGGTGGTGACTATTACCCTCTATTACCCTCCTGCCCCAGTCTCTCTCCTAGGTGGTGACTATTACCCTCCTGCCCCAGTCTCTCTCCTAGGTGGTGACTATTACCCTCCTGCCCCAGTCTCTCTCCTAGGTGGTGACTATTACCCTCTATTACCCTCCTGCCCCAGTCTCTCTCCTAGGTGGTGACTATTACCCTCTATTACCCTCCTGCCCCAGTCTCTCTCCTAGGTGGTGACTATTACCCTCCTGCCCCAGTCTCTCCTAGGTGGTGACTATTACCCTCCTGCCCCAGTCTCTCCTAGGTGGTGACTATTACCCTCTATTACCCTCCTGCCCCAGTCTCTCTCCTAGGTGGTGACTATTACCCTCTATTACCCTCCTGCCCCAGTCTCTCTCCTAGGTGGTGACTATTACCCTCTATTACCCTCCTGCCCCAGTCTCTCTCCTAGGTGGTGACTATTACCCTCCTGCCCCAGTCTCTCTCCTAGGTGGTGACTATTACCCTCCTGCCCCAGTCTCTCTCCTAGGTGGTGACTATTACCCTCTATTACCCTCCTGCCCCAGTCTCTCTCCTAGGTGGTGACTATTACCCTCTATTACCCTCCTACCCCAGTCTCTCTCCTAGGTGGTGACTATTACCCTCCTGCCCCAGTCTCTCTCCTAGGTGGTGACTATTACCCTCTATTACCCTCCTTCCCCAGTCTCTCTCCTAGGTGGTGACTATTACCCTCCTGCTCCAGTCTCTCTCCTAGGTGGTGACTATTACCCTCCTGCCCCAGTCTCTCTCCTAGGTGGTGACTATTACCCTCTATTACCCTCCTGCCCCAGTCTCTCTCCTAGGTGGTGACTATTACCCTCCTGCCCCAGTCTCTCTCCTAGGTGGTGACTATTACCCTCTATTACCCTCCTGCCCCAGTCAGCCTCCACAATCCCGGTCTGCCCCTTTGTTGACCGACAGGGGCTGTGTTCGGAGAGACTCGGTGTGATGCCTGGTTCTTCTACTGTATCGGCAGACGGATGCTGTTCGGCTCGTGCGCTCCCTGGATGTACAGTAAGCCTGTGCGCGAGGGGAGGGCTGTCGGTTGGTCACGTGGTCCTGCCTTTCACCGGGTGCGGCTGAACTCGGGTTTGTGACTCGCGCTGTCAGGCTTTCAGAGCGGAGCTCATCAGGGATGCACTAGAACACCCTCCGTTACCGGACCGTATGTTTTGGTTCTAAAGTTCCAAACCTCTCTCTTTCTCTGAGACTGCGGTGTGCTTTGAGACAACGTGACTGGTGAGTTTTTTTCTCCACCCTGTTGGATATCGGGATTTTAACTGGAGCTCACGGAGCGAGAGCGAGAGCAGTGGCTGGATAACAGATAACGGATATTACTGGGGAAACAGAAGCACGCAGATGGAATACCACGGTTTGCGGAGTTTACGGGAGTGTTTACGGGAGTGAAGCTCTCCTAGCGGATGGACTCTCCTCTCATCGGCTCTCTCCGGTAACTAACTAACCAAGGACTATAACGTTACTCCGTTCTCTCCTTCTCTTTTTATTTACCCCTCCATCTCTGTCTCTCTCTCTCTCTCTGTCTCTCTCTCTGTCTCTCTCTCTCCCCCTCTCTCTGTCTCTCTCTCTCTCTCTCTCTCTCTCTCTCTCTCTCTGTCTCTCTCTCTGTCTCTCTCTCTCTGTCTCTCTCTGTCTCTCTCTGTCTCTCTCTCTCTCTCTCTCTCTCTGTCTCTCTCTCTCTCTCTCTCTCTCTCTCTCTCTCTGTCTCTCTCTCTGTCTCTCTCTCTCTCTCTCTCTCTCTCTCTGTCTCTCTCTGTCTCTCTCTCTCTGTCTCCCTCTCTCTCTCTCCCTCTTTCTCTCTCTCTGTCTCTCTCTCTCTCCCTCTTTCTTTCTCTCTCTCTCTCTTTCTCTCTTTCTCTCTCTCTCTCTCTCTGTATCTCTCTCTCTCCCTCTTTCTTTCTCTCTCTCTCTCTCTCTCTCTCTCTCTCCCTCTCCCTCTCTCTCTCTCTCTCTCTGTCTCTCTCTCTCTCTCCCTCTCTCTCTCTCTCTCTCTCTCTCTCTGTCTCTCTCTCTCTCTCTCTCTCTCTCTCTCTCTCTCTCTCTCTCTGTCTCTCTCTGTCTCTCTCTCTGTCTCCCTCTCTCTCTCTCCCTCTTTCTCTCTCTCTGTCTCTCTCTCTCTCCCTCTTTCTTTCTCTCTCTCTCTCTTTCTCTCTCTCTTTCTCTCTTTCTCTCTCTGTCTCTCTCTGTATCTCTCTCTCTCCCTCTTTCTTTCTCTCTCTCTCTCTCTCTCTCTCTCTCTCTCTCTCCCTCTCTCTCTCTCTCTCTCTCTCTCTCTGTCTCTCTCTCTCTCCATCTCTATCTCTTTATCTGTATCTCTCCTTCTTTTGAATCTCTCTCTCTATCTTCTCTGTCTGTTGTGTGTTGACAGATTTGTTCCACTGTAATGTTACTTGCAATGTATCTGTTTCTTCTTTCTTGTATGATGTACAGTTGAAGTTGGAAGTTTACATTCACTTAGGTTGGAGTCATTGAAACTCGTTTTTCCAACCACTCCACAAATCTCTCACAACATCTACTTTATTCATGACACAAGCAATTTTTCCAACAATTGTTTACAGACATATTATTCCACTTATAATTCACTGTATCACAATTCCAGTGGGTCAGAAGTTTACATACACTAAGTTGACTTTAAACAGCTTGGAATATTCCAGAAAATGATGTCATGGCTGTAGAAGCTTCTGATAGGCTAATAGACATTTGGGTCATTCAATTGGAGGTGTACCTGTGGATGTATTTAAAGGCCGACCTTCAAACTCAGTGCCTCTTTGCATCGTGGGAAAATCAAAAATAAATCAGCCAAGACCAAAAATTGTAGACCTCCACAATTCTGGTTAATCCTTGGGAGCAATTTCCAAATGGTACCACGTTCATCTGTACAAACAATAGTACGCAAGTATAAACACCATGGGACCACGCAGCCGTCATACCGCTCAGGAAGGAGACGCGTTCTTTCTCCTAGAGATGAACGTACTTTGGAGTCAAAAAGTGCAAATTCAAATCAATCCCAGAACAACAGCAAAGGACCTTGTGAAGATGCTGGAGGAAACAGGTATAAAATTATCTATATCCACAGTAAAAACAAGTCCTATATCAACATGTTGACATAACCTGCCAGGCGAAACAGCAAGGAAGAAGCCACTGCCACTCCAGAACAAGCCACTGCTCCAGAAGCCACTGCTCCAAGCCACTGCTCCAGAACGAAGCCACTGCTCCAGAACGAAGCCACTACTCCAGAAACGAAGCCACTACTCCAGAACGAAGCCACTGCTCCAGAACGAAGCCACTGCTCCAGAACGAAGCCACTGCTCCAGAACGAAGCCACTGCTCCAGAACGAAGCCACTGCTCCAGAACGAAGCCACTGCTCCAGAACAGCCATATGTCCTCTGGTCTGATGAAACAAAAATTAGAACTGTTTGGCCTTAACAACCATCGTTATGTTTGGAGGAAAAAGGGGGAGGGGCTTGCAAGCCAAAGAACACCATCCCAACCTTGAAGCACAGGGGGTGGCAGCATCATGTTGTAGAATTATAGTCATCTCTTCACCTCTCAGTAGAATAATAGTCATCTCTTCACCTCACCTCTCAGTAGAATAATAGTCATCTCTTCACCTCTCAGTAGAATAATAGTCATCTCTTCACCTCTCAGTAGAATAATAGTCATCTCTTTACCTCTCAGTAGAATAATAGTCATCTCTTCACCTCACCTCTCAGTAGAATAATAGTCATCTCTTCACCTCTCAGTAGAATAATAGTCATCTCTTCACCTCCCAGTAGAATAATAGTCATCTCTTCACCTCTCAGTAGAATAATAGTCATCTCTTCACCTCTCAGTAGAATAATAGTCATCTCTTCACCTCTCAGTAGAATAATAGTCATCTCTTCACCTCCCAGTAGAATAATAGTCATCTCTTCACCTCCCAGTAGAATAATAGTCATCTCTTCACCTCTCAGTAGAATAATAGTCATCTCTTCACCTCTCAGTAGAGTAATAGTCATCTCTTTACCTCACCTCTCTTTGTAGAGTATTAGTCATCATCAGTCTACAGTTGTACCTCTTTACCTCACCTCTCTTTGTAGAGTAATAGTCATCATCAGTCTACAGTTGTACCTCTTTACCTCACCTCTCTTAGTAGAGTAATATTCATCTCTTTACCTCACCTCTCTTAGTAGAGTAATAGTCATCATCAGTCTACAATTGTACCTCTTTACCTCACCTCTCTTTGTAGAGTATTAGTCATCATCAGTCTACAGTTGTACCTCTTTACCTCACCTCTCTTTGTAGAGTAATAGTCATCATCAGTCTACAGTTGTACCTCTTTACCTCACCTCTCTTTGTAGAGTAATAGTCACCTCTTTACCTCACCTCTCTTTGTAGAGTAATAGTCACCTCTTTACCTCACCTCTCTTAGTAGAGTATTAGTCATCATCAGTCTACAGTTGTACCTCTTTACCTCACCTCTCACAGTGTGGAATATTTCCGGTCTTCAGGTTCATGTGATATACATGTTCATTTGGCATCATTTGTTGCCATGTTTGTCTTTTGGCCCAGTTATGTGTTGTGTGTGTTAGATAATCCATATGGGAAGTCAGTTCGAACCAGACTGTCATCAGTTAGAAGTGGACTGTTAAAGGCCCAGTGCATTCAAAACCGTCATTTCCCTGTGTTTTATATATATATTTCCACACTATGAGGTTGGAATAATAGTTTTGAAATTGTGATAATTATGTTAATGCTCCTTTTTTAGTGTTAAGAGCTGTTTTTGAAAAGACCTCCTGAAATTTCAGCCGGTTTTGGTGGGATGGAATTCTGGCCAGCCTGATGACATCACCGAGTGATTCATTAGTTAATGGACCAATAAGAAAGAGAGTTCCAAACGTCTCTGCCAATAAAGGCTAGTTTTTCAGTTTTCCCCTCCTCATTCCCAGACAGTCCTAGCTAAATTCTTGCTTGAGAAATTGTTATTTTTCTAATAAACCATTTTTGTTTCTTTTTTTTTTTTTTACAATTTTAAATAGAAAACAATCACAGTAAAGTACTTAATTGTTCACCAGAAATTATTTGATCATTTTTTTGATAATTTTTTTTTTTAAATGGCTACACCGGCCCTTTAAAGGTTTCCTCTGAAATCCTGAAATGTCTGTAATTCTAGTGTGTCTTTAACAGATGTCCACATTCCGGAATGTGTCTTTAACAGATGTCCATCTAACAGAATGTGTCTCTAACAGATGTCCATCTACCAGAATGTGTCTCTAACAGATGTCCATCTACCAGAATGTGTCTTTAACAGATGTCCATCTACCAGAATGTGTCTTTAACAGATGTCCATCTACCAGAATGTGTCTTTAACAGATGTCCATCTACCAGAATGTGTCTTTAACAGACGTCCATCTACCAGAATGTGTCTTTAACAGATGTCCATCTACCAGAATGTGTCTCTAACAGATGTCCATCTACCAGAATGTGTCTCTAACAGATGTCCATCTACCAGAATGTGTCTCTAACAGATGTCCATCTACCAGAATGTGTCTTTAACAGATGTCCATCTACCAGAATGTGTCTCTAACAGATGTCCATCTACCAGAATGTGTCTCTAACAGATGTCCATCTACCAGAATGTGTCTCTAA